>NC_091438.1:3173816-3298816 GCF_964237555.1 Oryctolagus cuniculus | reverse complement strand
CTTCACTTCCGCTCCAGCTCTCTGCTGCAGTCTGGGAAAGCAGTAGAGGACAGCCCAAGTTCTTGGGCCCGTGCACCCGTGTCGGGGACCTGGAAGAAGCTCCTGGCTCCTGGCCTCGGATCAGCAGCTCTGGCCACTGCAGCCATCTGGGGAGTGAACCAGCAGATGGAAGACTTCTCTCTCTCTCTCTCTCTCTCTGGCTCTACCTCTCTTTGTAACTCTGTCTTTCAAATAAATAAAATAAATCTTTAAAAAAAAAAGATGCTTTATTTATTTGAAACCTGTCCTAGAAATTTTGTGCTACCCCTGCTCTCACTAGATGCCAAGTCCCGCCCCTTTTGCTCTACCTGTAGTATTTCACTTCATCCTAAAGCAACCATAAAGAGTGGGCACTGTTATCACCCCCACTTTACGATGAAGAAACTCGAGCGTTTACGTAACCCGACTGTAATACACGAAGGAAGGTCATCCTGACTCACTTCAATCGCAGCTTGCAAGAAGGCAGACTCTGCTGTCTACGGGAACAACAGAACCCTGCCTCCGCCCGGGCTGCCAATCAGACACACGGCAATGGGCTCTCCTTCAGGGGGCAGTGCTGCTGTCTTCCCACAGTATCTTTAAATATAATTTAGAGAAAAAGTCCACATTCTCTCTATTCTGTAACCTCCCATACCCATGCTCCTTGCACACCTGGCAAAACTCCATCCGCTTCTACACCACCGGGCACGTGTGACATCACCAGGCAGCCCTGAGGACTCCACCATCATCTTTGCATCATAAACATCTTCCTCTGATGTGTCCAAGCCCTGTGCACCTCAGGCCTCGATCCCTGTCACTATCCCAGTCTCCAGTGCCTTCTTGTCCCACCCAAAATGCCATGTTCATTCCCCTACCTGGTTAATAGTCAACAGACTCATTCAAAAACACCACTCTCTTAAAAACATTCCAGAATATTAACCCAGTACTGGCACAAAAGAGCTATCTAAAAACGTTGACTACAAAAATGTTGTGTCTTTCATTAAATGTTTACCAAGCCTGGCACACAATTTTATTAGGCTGAGCCATATGTAGGAACGCGCCAATCTCACCAGAGGCGTGATGACCTTTAAGCCAAGAGAAACCCATGCGCAAAGAGACAGCACTTCCAGAGGACGTCAAGGAATTGGAAACGGCTCCAGCAGACGGGGAGCGACACCAGAGTAGAGAGAAGTGGGCCCAGCGCTCTCCGAGGCCAGGCTGCGATGCTCATTAAATACCGTGCCACCGGATCCTGATGCTGTCTTAGAGACGATGTGTTCATTCACTCCACCGAGCGCGAAGCTCCATGGAGGTGCAGGGGGCAGCTGTGCTGGGGGGGGGGGATGCCGCCGATCCCCACCCAACACCCAACTGCGCCTTCTGCCTCAGCAGCAGGCCCCTGGCTCTGCGGGAGCCGGCGACGTGCCCTGACGAAGGGTGACATCTTGCAGATTTCCTTGAAGCAGCGTGTGGTCACAAAACTGAGTTCTGAGACAGAAACAGAGTGTGAGGAGGAACTTCTAAGAAGGCTGCTAAGAACAAACTCACTGAGCTGGAGCGAAGCCCTGGCATCTCTGCATCTCTTCGTGGCCTGGCACTCTGGAGTGGAGTGTGGGTGGGATGCCGGAAGCCCGCTGACGGGTCTGACTGTGAGCTGACCTTGAGGCTGGAAGCCCACTGACGGGTCTGACTGTGAGCTGACCTTGAGGCTGGAAGCCCACTGACGGGTCTGACTGTGAGCTGACCTTGAGGCTGGAAGCCCACTGACGGGTCTGACTGTGAGCTGACCTTGAGGCTGGAAGCCCACTGACGGGTCTGACTGTGAGCTGACCTTGAGGCTGGAAGCCCACTGACGGGTCTGACTGTGAGCTGCCCTGAGGATGGAAGCCCGTGCTGAAGATGTGTGGTCTCAACTGGGAAGTGGGGCCACTGGTAATGCCGGGGTTGCACCTTTGAGTCCTAGATTGCTTCTCCATGGGATAATTTACACCTCTGAGGTTTCAGCCAGTGCTATTTGGGGCTTCGCATATGTGGCTGCTCTAATCTAAACTGCTACGTGGAGGTACACAGTCCAGTTTAGACTGGTGGAGGTGGGCCGCAGCGAAGGTGCCATTTGGGATGCCCGTATCAGAGTCTCTCGGCTCCTCTGCTTCCAGTCTAGCTTCCTGCTGACGCACACCCCGGAAGGCAGCAGGTCACAGCTCAAGTGCTTGGGTCCCTGCCGCCCATGGGGGAGACCTGGATGGAGCTCCACGCTCCTGGCTTCTGCCTGGCCCAGCCCTGGCTGCTGTGGGCATCCGGGGGAGTGGACCAGTGGATGGAAGATCTCTGTCTCTCTCTTGCTGTCTCTTTGCCTTGCAAATAAAATGAAAATGAATTTTTTAAAAAGTATTATTTGAGGATGTTCATTCTGATCGTGGTAAAGAAGAGGAATGGAGGTGAGTTGTTGAAGAACCGGGAAAGCCAGAAGCTTCCACAGCTAACGAGATGAAGAGAGCACAGCACTGGAGAAAGGGGACGTAGAGGAAATCACTAACGGTATGGACTTTAGAGTCTGACTCCCTGGGTTCAAATCCTGGTTCTACCAACTACCAGCAGCATGGCCATAACTAAAGGAATTACCTGTTTGGGGTCTTATGATCAATACAAGAAGACAGAATGATGCACATGTGCTACAGTAGTTACAAGGTTAAACAGGTAACACATGCAACATGTTAAAACAGTACACGGGAGTGTTTAGTAAGCGTTAGCTGCTCTTTATTCTAGCAAAACAAATCCACGCCCCTTCTCGGACGGCTGGCCCTTCATCACCCAGTCTTACCTGTCACCCAGTATTCCCTCTAGTTCCGGCCACACCAGACTCTGAAATGCATGTTTCTTTTTTTTTTTTTTTTTTTTAAGATTTATTTAAAAGGTACAGTTACAGAGAGAGAAAGAGAGAGAGATCGATCTTCCATCTGCTGGTTCACTCCCCACGCGCAATAGTGGGAGCTGCACTGATCTGAAGCCAGGAGCCAGGAGCTTCCTCCGGGTCTCCTGCCCGGGTGCAGGGGCCCAAGCACTTGGGCCATCTTCTACTGCTTTCCCGGGCCACAGCAGAGAGCTGGATTGGAAGTGGAGCAGCTGGGACTCAAACCAGCGCCCCTATGGGATGCCGGTGCTGCAGACGGGGGCTTTACCCGCTGCGTTGTAGCGCCGGCCCTGAAATGCCCATTCCTACGTCTGTGTCTTCATCGGCACCACCTCCTCCCACACGGCCTTTCTAGCCTTTCCGTCTGAGTGGACGCTCCTCACCCTGCTTCAGCCCAGCCCTCCGAGCCTTCCTCGGTCTGCGGTTCTCATGACACACCCACTCTACAAGGGCTCGTCCATGCGTGCAACTCTGCACTGGGGAACTGATTCCTAAAGGTGTCAAGGACAAGTGTAACTTCTTTCACAGGAAAATTGGGAGCCTGTGGTTTTTGTTACAAAATGGCAGCCTCACAGCTGAGCAACGCTGTAGACACTCAACAGAGCCTTTATTGCAGGGTCAGTGTAAATCCTATTTCATTCTTATTTCCATCATCATTCCAGTTCTGGATAGCTAATCCTCTCATGGCGAGAAAGTTCACCAGTGAGTCTGGGTCGGTGGACCCACAGCGTACAAAGCATGCTCGATGCTAAGGAGGAAGGTTGCAAAGATTGACCAGAAAGAGAAGAATGATCTCGAAACTGTAGCAGGTTCAGAGCGGGAGATACCAAAATCTACGCTCACCAGTAATCTCGGACTGCAGTCCTGTAACATGAATCAAGAAAGATCCCCACATTTTGAACAGCAGGTCAGAGCAAAGTTCCTATTTTCAGGTTATAACACAGAAGTGTATATTTGTTGGAAGTCTAAGCACTTCTCATACATCATCTTGTTTAGCCTACAAACTGAGGTTCTGAGCCGGGTAATGTCTTCTCTGTTCCAGAAGACAAAACAAAGCTGAGAACGGTTCAGACAACTTTTCAAAGTTGTTAAATTCACCCAGGTATGCTCAATTGCCCAAAACACACTTATTTACTAGTATGAAGCCAGAACACATGCAAAGAGGATGACATCGGGTTTCTGTGACACTGG
This sequence comes from Oryctolagus cuniculus, assembly GCF_964237555.1. Taxonomy (NCBI): domain Eukaryota; kingdom Metazoa; phylum Chordata; class Mammalia; order Lagomorpha; family Leporidae; genus Oryctolagus; species Oryctolagus cuniculus. The sequence goes on along the minus strand of NC_091438.1, from coordinate 3,294,696 downwards.
TCCCGAGAGCTGACTGTGCCAGCAGGTGCTTCTTAAGAATACCAGCCTATTTGGCTTGGGGTTGCTTCTACAGCATTAAACAATCTTTTACTCAAACAGCAAATCTGACTCAGAGCGGCAACATAATGAGTTTCACCACCAGGGGGCAGCATATAAACAAATGCTGTAGCGTTTTTCTTTTCCCCCCACAAACCAACCTCTAAAAAAATGTGGTGGAAGAATGGATTTTTCCAGGCAAGTCCTACATTGCCTACGGAGCTGACTATCCAGGAGCGTGACAGGACAATCCTACCCAGTCACATCAACGCAGGCACGGACATGGGCAGCTGAGGACGTTCAGGCTCGCTCCTTTCCTGCCACCTGGCCCTCACGGGAGGGATGCACAACCTCTGAGCTGGTAGGGAAGGGGGCCATACCCCCTGCAGGAGACAGGTAAGCCATTCGCTGTAACTTCCAAGTCCTTTCATTCAAAGTGGGGCAGGAGGGTCCTTTCAGGTACGTACAAAACTGCACGTCACAGGGCTGGTTCAGTCCTTACCTTCACCACTTCTAGCTCCTCCTTGCTGGCTGCCTGCTGTTTCTCGAGCCTGGTACTCAACTGGGAACAGATCTAAGGGAGGAAAAGAGGTGATTTATCACAAAGAGGAATGACCTGGTACATGCGCACCTAACTGTTGATCAATTCACATATTACTCCAGCATCTGGATCCTAGAAGAGGTTTTCAAATGATAGCCCTGCAAATGCCAGCCATTTTTTTAAAAAAAGATTCAGTTATTTATTTGAAAGGCAGAGTTACAGAGAGGTAGTGGCAGAGAGATAGGGGAGAGGGAGGGATCCAGAGAGAGCAGAGCAGTCCTCCACCCGCTGGTTCACTCCCCAAATAGCTGCAGTGGCCAGAGCTGGGCTGATCCGAAGCCGGGAACCAGGAGATTCTTCCAGGTCTCCCACATGGGTGCAGGGGCTCAAGCACTTGGGCCTGGGCCCTCTTCCACTGCTTTCCCAGGCCATCGCAGTGAGATGGATTCGAAGAGGCGCAGCTAGCACATGAACTGGTACCCATATGGGATGCTGCCACTGCAGGGGGAAGCTTAGCCTACATCACAGCACAGGCCCCAATAAATAATCTTAAAGATAAAAGTAGCAGAATGAATAAAACAAAATAACCAGAAAGCAACATGCACTAAAACTGTCATCCAGGGGTTTGTCAATAGTGTAGAAATTACAAGGTTGGGAGTGGCACTGTGGTGTAGTGGGTTAAGCCGTAATCCGCTATGGGCACTGGTTCGAGTACTGGCTGTTCTATTTCTGACCCAGCTCTCTGCTAATGTGCCTGGGAAAGCAGCAAAAGATGACCCAAGTGCTGGGGCCTCTGCACCCAAATGATAGACCTGGATGAAGCTCCTGGCTTCGGCTTGGCTTAGTCCTGGCCATTTGGGGAGTGAACCATCAGCTCGAAGATCTCTTTCTCTGTAATTCTGACTTTCAAAGAAATAAATCTTTAAAAAAAAAAAAAAGAAAATTAAAAACTTGGGTGCTGGAGTCAAATGTGAGTTTTAATGTGGCTCCAGCCCTACTACTTTATAGCTCTGTGACTTGGGGCAAATTCACTAATCTTTCTGTTTCTGCATAACTGAAAAGTGCTGTACTGTGACAACCAAGTGGAAAGATAAGTGTATGTAAAGAGTTTAGACAGCACTGGCCAAGTGCTCAATAAATATGATCTACCAGTAGTAGTAGACTTAATCCTGAAATATGGTAAAAATAAGCACTAGGAACTGGTGGAAATACGTGTCTTCAAAGGAAAAAAAAACCTGTTTAAAAATAATGGATATTGAAACCCATTGGAATAAAACAAGAATATTTTACTTTAGAAAAAGGGATGGAAACCAGGTGATGTCAAGTTCAAGTATGATTTGGGCTGGAAACATATACGGTCTCTGCTGTTATCAAAACAGACATGAAAATAGCTTGAGGTCAGAGCTTGCTTGTCGAGATCAGTCTCCAATTTCTCCTGATCCACACCTGAGGAACAATCAGTGGGAGTATATGGACTGATATTAAAAACAAAGGATTGGGGCCGGCACTGTGGTGCAGCAGGTTAAGGACCTGGCCTGAAGCGCCGGCATCCCAAATGGGCACCAGTTTGAGTCCCAGCTGCTTCACTTCCGATCCAGCTCTCTGCTATGGCCTGGGAAAGCAGAGGAAGATGGCCCAAGTCCTTGGGCCCCTGCACCCACGTGGGAGACCTGGAAGAGGCTCCTGGCTCCTGGCTTCGGATCGGCACAGCTCCAGTCCAGCCATTGTGGCCAACTGGGGAGTAAACCAGTGGATGGAAGACTTCTCTCTCTCTCTCTCTCTCTCTCTCTCTCTCTCTCTCTCTGCCTCTCCTCTCTCAGTATAACTCTGACTTTCAAACAAATAAATAAATCATTAAAAGAAAATTAAAAAAAAAAGGATCACCCTGATAATTTCTGAAAGTCAGGTAACCTTTTAAATAAACCAGAACATTCTGAAATAGAGCCAATGACGGCCAATTCCAATGCAACTACAGAACACATTTAGGTTATGTTTTATATCCCAAGTGTCTTCAAACAGATAGCTCTGTTGCCTTTCATACTATTTCCCAGGTAATACTCAAGAATAGTCCTAAGGATTACTATTTGAAGAGTTACATGAATATGGTGGCCACATATGGCATGACACATGGCAATGAAGAACATGTACCTGCAGGGTGGCTAGTGTTGTAGCACTAGCCTTTTCTCCCTTTTTAAACTTTTCAATTTTTAAAAAAATTTATTTGACAGGTAGAGTTATAGACAGTAAGAGAGAAAGACAGAAAGGTCTTCCTTCCGTTGGTTCACTCCCCAAATGGTCACCATGTCTGGTACTGCGCCGATCCGAAGCCAGTAGCCAGGTACCTCCTCCTGGTCTCCCATGGGGTGCAGGGCCCAAGCACTTGGGCCATCCTCCACTGCCCTCCTGGGGCACAGCAGAGAGCTGGCCTGGAAGAGGAGCAGCCGGGACTAGAACCCGGTGCCCATATGGGATGCCGGCACCGCAGGTGGAGGATTAACCAAGTGAGCCACGGTGCCGTTCCCTCAATTTTTTTTTTTTTTTTTTTTTGACAGGCAGAGTGGACAGTGAGAGAGAGAGACAGAGAGAAAGGTCTTCCTTTTCCGTTGATTCACCCCCCAAAGGCTGCTGCAGCCTGCACATCACGCTGATCCGAAGGCAGGAGCCAGGTGCTTCTCCTGGTCTCCCATGGGGTGCAGGGCCCAAGCACTTGGGCCATCCTCCACTGCACTCCCTGGCCACAGCAGAGAGCTGGCCTGGAAGAGGAGCAACCGGGGAATCCAGCGCCCCGACCGGGACTAGAACCCGGTGTGCTGGCGCCGCTAGGCGGAGGATTAGCCTAGTGAGCCGTGGTGCCGGCCCCCTCAAATTTTTTAAAAATTTATTTGAAAGGCAGCGGAACAGAGAACTAAGAGAGAGAGAGAGAGTGAGAGAGAGAGATGTAAGAGGGAGATCTGCCATCCACTAGTTCACTCCCCAAAGGCACACAACAGCTGGGGCTGGGTTGCAGCAAAGTCAGGAAGCTGGAACTGTGCCCAGATCTCCCACGTGGGTGGCAGGGACCCAAGTACTTGCCCCGTCACCTGCTGCCCCAGGGCGCACAGTCGTGGGAAGCTGGAATTGGATGTGACTTGAGCCCACCCACCCTAACAGGGGATGCAGGCCTCCCAAGAGGCGAGTGAGCTGCTGTGCCAACGGCCCCCCAGCACATGGTCTTCAATGTTCCTGCATTAGTTAATGTGCAACCATCCTGCTCCTAGTCGCCCACATTCAAAATCCCTAGATCACCGGCAGTGTGCCCCTTTGTCTAACAAAAACGTACTGCCTTTTGTGTGCCTGTGTCCTCCCTTTCATAGGTCTCTCTTGGACTCTGGTATTGTTTCCTCACTGCTCTGTGTTCTTGATCTCTTCAGTTGGTTCACTTTCCTCACAGGGACAGATCAGCACCAACATTTTGTCCCTGCCCAAAAATTCCTACCATGAACAAAATAAAATCCAAGCAGCTCAGTTTAGACCCCAAGACTCTCCTTGACCTGGGCCCCAAACTACCTCTGCGTCTTCTCTGAACGTAAATCCCTGCCACGTGCTATTTTCTTCTCAACCTCCATGTCTGTGTGCGTGCTGCTTCCCCCCCCCCCCCCCCCCGGTCCTCTGCTCTCCCGCTCCTTGTCTACGCAGCCAAGTCTCCCCAGCCCCAGGAGTGCATCTTAGATGAGCCCATCTCCGGGGAGGGCTTCCTCAGCTCCCACACGTAGCAGTTCCCTTTTTGCTTATTAATGCATAGGTATTATCTCCCTATTAAAGAGCTTTCAGAGGACAGAAATTGAATTAATTCATCTTTTTCTCCCCTGAAGAATTAATCCTCGTATGTAGTAGGCATATGTTGATTATCATAAAAGGGAGTAAGATAGCTTGGAAATCTTATTTTAAGACATTTTCCATGAATATGAGAAATCCTTATGAAGAGATGTTCATGATGTATGAAGTGAACTAGAGCTAGCTCTAAAAATAATAGGAAGAATGGTATAATGCTTCCTATTCCTATAATTATAAGTTTATTTATGCAACACTTACTTACACAGCAACAATGCCTATTCCGTGTATTTCAGAGATTATCCTTAGCTGGCAAGATTAAGGGAGGTCTCTCATCTTTGTGCCTTCCCCACATTTTCCTAATTTTCCATAAGGTTATAAATTATATATTATTATATATATATAATATATATATTATATTTTCCATAAGGTATATAAATTATAAAATTTCATTTATAAGCAGCAAAACACAGTGAAGAGGAAACAAACAAAAGAACAGTCAGCGCCGGTCTTCAGAGGAATGACTGCGTCAGAGAGTGAGTGAACGAATGGATGACGGAAACCTGGAAGCTGAGCAGTCCACTCAGGGCCTCTCGGCAAGGAGGGGGTCCTTGCCCTGGCCAGCCTTGCACAGGTCAGCAAACCCCCTCCGAGACAGCAACACCAGAGGACAGCTCCCTGCCGACACTGGCCACCTCGCCACGTGGGAAGAGTGCCCATCTTCTGTACTGACAGCGAAGGACACCCTGCGCCCGTGGCCGCCGTCCACCAGAGCTATCAGCAAATTTCCCAGAGGCCAGCGTTCCCAGCCAGATCTCCTGGGAATCGGCTTCTGAGTTAGGCAGAGGCTGGATCCGAGAGGTAATAAATAATACGCGTCCCATCCCTCTGAATCTCCCAAGCCCTGTGAACAAGATTGCTTTAGGTGAGTTAGACCCCGGAGGCACCACGTCTAGCCACTGTTCACTTCAGGGGGGAGAGTGAGTCACCGAATTCCATAAACCTGAAAACCTGTTCTGGAAACTCCGGAAACCAAAGTCTTTCTTCCCCAAGGAAAAACAAACAAACAAACAAACCAACAAAAATTACTTTTATGGCAACAGAAGCCACGATGGCCATTACCTGCTTATACTCAGCAATGATAGCTGTGGTCTTCTTGATTTCATATTCGGCCTTCTCTAGCTGTTTCCTGAAGACTTCTTTCAGCTAAAAAGGAATGCAAATGAGAAATATTGGGATTCAGCCAGAATCTCAATACCTTTCCACAAACACCGTGCGTTAGTCCCGTCTGCCGGATTCACTGTCAATGACAAAGGCAACAACTCCAGCAACAGGAATTTCCCTCACCGAAGTTGCATTTAAAAACATTTTGTTAAAATTTATTTATCTGAGAGACGGAGACAGAGAGCTGCGACCACTGGTTGGCTCCCCGAACGCCTGCAGCGGCTGGGGATGGGCTGAGGCTGAAGCCGAGAGCTGTGGACTCAACCCAGGTCTCCCATTTGAGTGGCAGGGACCCACTTACCTGAGCTATTACCTCCCACCTCCCGGGATGCCTACCGGGAAAGCAGCATGAGGAACGGGCCAGGAATCAAACCCAGGTGCCCTGAAGTGGGACCCACGCACCCTAACGCACGTCTTACCGCGAGGCTGACACCCAGCCCTGCATCTGGGTCCCTGGAAAGCCCTATCGTACCCAGAGATGTGGATTTCCTGCAAAATGTAAGGAGCAGCCCCACTGGAAAACTGCGTACGCTCACTGCTTCACAAAGACACTGCTACGTAAGTGCCCACTCAGAAGCTCCCTTTACCCTCTAAGAAACAACCAGGCCACAGTGCAGGCTAAAGCCGTTACTCTTAATAACATAAATTACTGAAACTATATTTTAGGACTTCCTATTCATAGTGCCCGTAGTCACTCCTGTTACCTCTGAAAGCAGGAACAAGAGGCTTGAAATCTGAGGAAGGTGGGTGAACCTAAGAGCTCCTGAGAAAGGCAGGTGATGCAGGGACTAAAACGGTGACGCCACAAGGAACCCAAGTGCCCCACAAGGCAGGTGCTTTGAGCAAGCGTCCCTGAGTTCCATCAGCCACAGTCTCCTCATCTAACAAATGAGGACAAGATAATCCCTATCTCGTAGGTGGCCCATAGTGGGTACAATAGGCTACACACACGCATGCACACACACGCACACATGCGCATGCACACACGCACACTCACATGCACACAGACACACATGCACACACATGCGCGTGCACACGCACACACACAGAGAAAGCAGAGAGGAGACCCAAAGCAGATGTCACCCTTACCCCCTGCCCTTCTCGGGTTCAGTCCCCTCTGGTCTAGGACACACCTGTGGAAGCAGGGGCAGGCGGCCATGGGTTCAGTCCCTCCTGGTCTAGGACACACCCGTGGAAGCAGGGGCAGGCGGCCATGGGTTCAGCCCCCCCTGGTCTAGGACACACCCGTGGAAGCAGGGGCAGGAGGCCATGGGTTCAGTTCCCTAGCCAACAGTTCATTCTTCACTACAAGTGCTGAAGCTGCCCGAACAAGGGCAGAGGTAAAGAGAAGCACAAAATCCACGGAGAGGTCTGGATCATTCCAGCAGTGCCCGGGCTGGAATCTACGTAGGCAACCCAGGAAAAATTTCGGATGGGTTAAAACAAATCTTGGCCCATGGTAAGTGCCCTACACTCATTTTTATCGTAGTCTAATGGCAGAAAATGCCTCACAGAACACTTTTTCTGAGGTGCTGAGTGGGTAACCTCACGGGAACCTTTTCCATGGCTCAGAGGTCTTTGCAACGCTTTGTGTTCTGCTTTGTACTCAGTGCGACCGACGTCAGAGTGAAACACGCAAACAAGCTGCTCACGGTCTAAGACGTCGCCTCGCTTCCTAAGTAGTTTTATTGGTCAAGTTCAAACAAGCTCCGCGCAGTGGTCAATCGGGGCTGCACTCCAGTCTGTGTCCTGCTAGGACTGGCGGGGGAGCAGCCTATGCTTCCCACGGGAGGCACAGGACACCAGGCCGCCATCCCTGTCCTGTCCCGGCTGCAGGGGTGCCTTCCTCACAGCCCCGCGTGAAGAGCACGGGCGCACTCCAAGGCTGATTCCCACAGGGGCTCCTTGTGTGCCCCCCGAACAGGTCCGCGCGCTCTGCCGGGACACCGAGCTCCCCCTTCCGAGGCCTGACTCAGGAATGACGGAGGTGGGGCCGCGGCAGGCTTCCGCGCAGCCCTGCTCACAAGCTGCTGCAGAGAAGTCAACGGTCCTGGAGCTACCACACGGAACCTGCAGAGCTCTTGGAGCCGAACTCGAGTTGCTAAACTTAGAGAAAAGTCAACACCCTTGCTAGACGTCTCTACAAAGGCAAACGCCTCAAAGCTGTTCAAGGGCAGAAATGCTGCCCCCCCCGCCCAGGTCAGCTCCATCACGCAGACGTCACGATGACTCCGGCATCGCCTGGCCTTGGAATAGCAACTCATTGCCCTCTTCCGCACGGTACCGAGCCTCTCCCTGCAGGCCCGTGGACAGCGAAGCCCCGGCTGCCTCTTACCTGGGCGGTCTCCTCCTCTTGCTTCCTCTTCTCCTCTTCCGTCTCCACCAGCCTCTGTTTGGTCAGCAGGAGCTCCTTATTCAACACATCGGCCTTGTCCTCTGCCTGCGGGTCAGGGCACGCCACAGTCACGACAAAGGGGGAGCAAGCGCGCGCTTCCCTTCTCCAGGCCCAACCTCCAGGGCCTGTGCCCAAATGGTTGCAGGCCCTTCTTCCCGCCCCCTGGCTCACCCAGGGGTGGCTCCGCTCACGGCACGCCAACTGTGTGCCGGGCGCTTGGCACCCGTTATTTCTAACCCTCACAGTAACAGCACTTCTTACGAATAATGGCAACGTGCTTTGGCGACATCACTATCTGGAACCACACACCCACCAGAGCTATGAGCTGAGTTTAGATTCGAATGACATCAAAGTTCCTGTTCTTTCTAAACGCTTCATCCGCATTGTCAGATGCCACACAGCACTCACTCTGCATAGAGGAGTCTGATAAAGGGACAGACAGAGTCTTCCACAGAAGCTTCTAGCTGGCAGTACATGGGTGGAATCAGACAGGATGTGTGGACGGGCGAACACGTTAGGCCCGAAAACTCAGAGGCCAGCAGATGCAAACTGGCCCACACAGGCACCCGGGCAGGTCAATGAGTAGAGTAAGGAGAAGACCAGAAATTGCTAACAGGGAGCCCTGAGGAAAACTGAGGGATGGGCCAAGGATCCAGGCAGCAAAGACTGTATTTCTAGAATGGCCAGGAAAAGCTGGAGACAGTGCCAAACTGAGCTGAGAGCACCGTGCCTCCGTTACTTGGCTGACAGTGCCCGTTTCCTATCCCAGGGCCGTGCGCTCATCTTTCAGGTCTCAGCTTCAAGCTCACATCGCAGTGAGGCGTGACCCGAGTTCTGCCTCACCACTCCCATCAAAATCAGCTCCCTGTGTTCACTCTCACGCTTTCCTGGTGGCACCCTAATGACGAATGCAGGTGTGGTCTGTCGTGCCCATGACACTGTGGGTCCCGGGAGGCAAAGACCTGACCTCTTCCGCTCATCACTGCGTCCCCAGCACCAAGCCTGTGTCATGCCTGGAGTAGGCACTCCCTAAGTACCTGGTGGGGCATGCATGCGGCTCTCCAAGTTGCTGTGGGAGTAGGCTGTATGGACCAGAGTGGCAGAGGGCCGTGGGATGAGTGCCCAGCGTCGAAAACGCAGATCCAGAGGGCAGGTAGCAATGTGAGGACAACCCTGTTCACAGCACCCAACCTCATCCACGTGATCATGCAAAGTGGCCAGCTGGCTCTGTCTGTTTCACCGTGTCTGCCACACGGCCAGATGGCCCGGCCAGCACAGGCTGCTGGACACTGACAGAGAACTGCAGTCCACGTCTCTGTTCTCACTGTGTTTTATCCCCTGATGCCCCCGAGCTCAGTGGCCGGACCTCTGCTGTCAGATCATTTGGGACTGCCAGGTAGTTAAGTGGGAAAAGTCCCTCAAAACTCTTTAAATTCTAAAACCTCTGATGCCTTAGACTGAAGGGGGCGGGGGGAATCTACATAGCGAATGAACAGACTAACAGGAGAGGCGGATTTCAAAAAATGCAGTAAGAATGTTACAAGTGTTGGTAAGTGTAAGCTATCTGGCGCGGACTACAGAAGCTCAAATACTGAAAGCCCTGGTGCTAGCACGAAGCCTTGTGACCAGGTTATCATTTAGGGATTAAGGCACGGGCTACGGCGCCCGCTTCTCGCTCATGCATGCATGCGGGAACCTCACAAGTTTGTGGGAAAATGAAATTGAAAGGTACGTTTGAGTGTAAAAAGGCTTGAAATCCATGCACGTGAGGGATTTTCAGAAAGTTCACAGGAAACGTATACTATCAAAAGCTATTCATGGATTTCAAGAATTGGGGATGGGGAGCGGGGGTGGAGGCCTGCATTGTGGTACAGTAGGTTATGCTACCGCTTGGATGCCCACATCCTGCACTGGGTGATAGTTCGAGGGCCAGCTGCTCTGCTTCCTGCTAGTGTTCTGGGAAGCAGCGGACGATGACTCAAGTACTGGGGTTCCTGCCACCAGCATGGGAGACCCCACTGGAGTTCCTGGCTCCTGGCTTCAGCCTGGCCCTGCTCTGGCTGTTGTAGCCATTGGGGAGTGAACCAACAATTGGAAAATCTTCCTGTCTGTCACTCTGCCTTTCAAATAAATAAATAAATACATCTTTTACAACCTTAAAAGTAAAGAACTGGGGGTGGTGGTGACTGTTCCGGAGCAGCTGTGAAAGGCTGAGGCTGCTGCGTGTGATGCTGTATCCCGTATCAGTGCTGACTTGAGTCCTGGATGCTCAGCTTCCAATCTAACTTCCTACAACACCGAAAGGCAGTGGGTGAGGGCCCAGTAAACAACCTGGAATATCTATATTTTTGACCATTTTGATCTCTCCTTTTTCAACGTGGCTTTTCAAGTCTCTCTGTGTGTATGCAAAGATACTTGCTCTCTAGTGGAAGATGGCCCAGTCCTTGGGCCCCTGCACCTGTGAGGGAGACCCGGAAGAAGCTCCTGGCTTTGGATCGGCACAGGTCCATTGTGGCCATTTAGGGAGTGAACCAGCGGATGGAAGACCTCTCTCTGTAACTCTACTTCTCAAATAAATGAATAAGATCTTTAAAAAAAGATACTGGTTTTCTCATTATAAAATGAGGGGTTTAAATAATACCTGCTTCATGGAGTCATTAAAGAGATTAATGAGATAATGCTTATAAATTGCTATATACAGAACTTGGTACATAGTAGGTATTCAGCAAAAATGTTATTTGCTAAAGTCTTCCAATGACTTATTATGTACGCCCAATACATTTCCTAAACAGCTTCCAACCTCTTTAACTCATTTCAACTGCATCCTGAGTCTAATTGTTATAATTTTGTATTTAGTTATTCATCTTAAGAAAAACATTAATGGATGAAATTTTTAACATGGCCAAATCAATTGAGTCAAGACCATTTGGAAAGCCAATCTGAAACAGGGTTGTGATTACAAGGTCTGGTTTTTTTTTTTTTTTTTTTTTTTTTTTTTTGGTAAGATTGGTTTGTTTGAAGGGCAGAGTTTCAGAGAGAGGGACACAGAGACATCTTCCATCTGCTGGTTCACTCCCCAGATGACAGCTACGGCCAGAGCTGGACCAATCTGAAGCCAGGAGCCAGGAGCTTCTTCTGGGTCTCCCGTGGAGGTGCAGGCGCTCAAGCACTTGGGCCATCCTCTGCTGTTTTCCCAGGCACAGTAGCAGGGAGCAGGATCAGAAGTGGAACAGCTGAGACTTGACAGGTGTCCGTATGGGATGCCGGCATAGCAGGTGGAGGCTTAATCCATTATGCCACAGTGCTGGCCCGGGGGCCAAGTGTTTTTGTAAGGATCATTTTCTGGACTGCTCTCTCTGCCTTCCACGTGCTGTGTTCCCAGCAAGAACAGTTTCTGTTCCAAACTCAGTCAGTGCCGATGCCCTCGGCTTCCTCTCCCCCAGTTCGCACTATTTTCCTTAGTGGTGCTCTTTCTGCCATCTTACCATACTTCTGAGCTACAAGATTAGCTGTCCATAAGGGAAAAAGAAGCTGTGGCAGGGGAAGTTTTTAGCTGTCTTTCAATTTTACACGTTTAAGCGAATTTATGCTGTTACTGGATCTGTAGTTTGAATGCTGCTGAGGCACAGTTAAGCACAAGTGACGACTTTGTTACAGACTCACGCAGTCTCCATCTCCATTTTCCTGACCCTGCACCATCTGTCGGGAGTATTTACATTGTAGAAGTCAGAAAATAGAGTGATAATTTTAAGTCTGCACAAGACTGTTTCCATATTGCCAATCATTTCTGGCAGCGCCAGCAACAGAAAACAGGAAGTCCTAAGACTGTCAGCACCGTCGGAAGTTAAACAGTTTCAGGTCTTCCTAGCACCAGCTGACACCGACTGAACACATTCTACTGACTGCTTTACCTATTCCAGCTTTTAAAAAGACTTATTTATTTATTTAAAAGGCAGAGCTGCAGAGAGAGAAGTGAGCGTGCACACGCACGCATGCACACACACACACAGAGAGACAGAGAGAAAGAGAGAGTCTTCTACCCACTGATTCACTCCCTAAATGGCCACAACAGCGGGGCTGGGCCAGGGAAAGCCAGGAGCCAGGAGCTTCATCTGGGTCTCCCACGTGAGAGCAGGGGCCCAAGAACTTGGGCCATCTTCCGTTGCTTCCCAGGCACATTGGCGGGGAGCTGGATAGAAAGTGGAGCAGTCGGGACTTGAGCCGGTGCCCAAATGGGATGCAGGTGTCGCAGGCAGTGGGTTTGCCCTCACCCACGACAGCATGAGGCTGGCTCCACCCACCTCCTTCTTCTCTCACCTCTATGAAGTAGATACTTCTATACCTATAGACAGGATAAGAACTGCCCTGGGGAACACGGCTGCCAGAAATCACATTGGGCAAAGACATTTGACAATCCAACTTGTGTTTTTGTTTTGTTTTGAGATTTACTAATTTGAAAGGGCAGATTACAGAGAGAGAGAGAGAAAGATCTTTCATCTGCTGGTTTACTCCCCAAATGGCCACAATGACCAAGGCTGGACCAGACTGAAGCCAAGAGCCAGGAGCTTCTTAGCGGCTCCCATGTGGGTACCAGGGGCCCGTGCACGTGGGCCATCTTCCATCGCTTTTCCCAGGCTATCGGCAGGGAGCTGGATTGAAAGTGGAGCAGCTGGGAGATGACCCACATGGATGCCGGCACTGCAGGCGGCAGCTTTACCTGCTGCCACAATGCTGGCCCTGGCGATTCCACTCTTAATGTACATATTTCATATAAGACTTCACACTTCTTACAGGTGAGGCTTCTTACTGGAACAGAAAGCAAGAGGCCTGCCAGTGTTACAGCGGCATTAGTACACACTCGGTGCCTAGCACGCTCAGCCTATTTATTTAAATATTTGAGAGGGAGGAAGGCGGAGAGAGGGGGAGAGAGCAAGAAAGCACTCCTATCTCTGGTTCACCCCCAAATGCCCGCAATGGCTGGGGCCGAGGCAACAGCAGAAGCTGGGCATTGACTCCAGGTCTCCCACGTGGGTGCCAGGAACTCAGTCACTTGTGTCACCACCACAGACTCCCAGGGAGGAAGCTGGAGTCAGGGCTGGGCATCCAACCCAGGTGCACCGTCGACCGCTAGCTAGGCTCGCACTTGCCCCTGCGGTCTGTTCTGATGCTCAGAGCATTCTAGCTCTCACATGCACATTCCGTTGGCTGCCCCTGTTTGGGAAAGGCGGCAACAAACAGAAAAGACACCAGGGACGTGTAGGGGTGCAGCAAGTCCGTCACGGGTTGTTTGGAAATGACTCAACCCTTTCTCTAGGGCTTGCACCGCCAGCTCCTGCCACCGCCCACCCACTCACCAGTCCCACGGCTCACGGCCCTGCGGCGACAGCCACATGGAGGTAGTCGGCACGGCTCCCCTCCACCTAGCCAACAAGCTTACCTGATCCAAGTCGTTCCGCAGGGCGATCTTGCTGGTTACCAGCTCGTGGGCGAGGTCGTCGTTCTCCTGTTCCAGCCTCATGCTGGCTTCCTGCAATCGCCGGTTCTCCCTCTGCAGAAAAGGACGACAGCGGGAAGCAGGCGTTAGAGCCGGGCGTGCGGGCAGACACACGTGCACGCGGCCAGGAAGAACAAGCAACAGCGACAACGGGAACTTTCCGCAGGTGTAAGAAGAAGGCGCAAGTGGTACAGGAAGGCAGCGCTGCTGTCTGGGGAACGAGGAGCCAGCGTGGCGGAGGCGACTGTCTGCCGGTGACACAACTGTCCCTGATCCGGGGGGAGCTGCGTGATGCACAACACGCCACACACAGCCACATCTCCAAACACAGTGCCAGCTCCTGTGAGGTTTTCATCTACACCTAGAACGCGGACACAAGCGCAGCAGGGCCACCCTTGACCCCACAGTAGGGACGGAAGGCGGGAACACCACGGATGCTTTCTCAAGGGCAAGCTTGCAAATCACCGAGTATGGGCAGGAGCTCCAGAGGCAAGAATGAGGACCATGGGATCCGGACTGGGCTGCACCTGACATTCCTTGAGTTAAAACAGAAGCCTTCCTGAGCACCCGTTTTTGTGTTAGTGCAAGAAATGTTTGCTTTTTAAAAAACATTTCAGATTGAAATTTTCTGGATAAAGTAAGTTACTGAACTTTCTCCTCCCTCCCAGCGCCCCCTCCTCCCCCGCCCCGCACCCGCCCCTCCAACTCCCAGGGAAAATCAGAAGCAAAGTTATATGATGAAAGAACCAGGTCATGAATCCATATGGAGCCATGACGGATTTGTACATTCACAGCTGTTTCCAGAATAGCGACTGAAGTGTTTCCCATCCACAGTACGGAAAATGCTGTCTGCTAATGCTAGCACTTATTAGGAGACTCAAAGGCGAGCTGACAGGAAAGACTTCAATGTGCTGTGACCTTCCTGTTTTTCAGATCACACTCCTCACTGCTTTCTGCAAGGGTGGCAAAAACTCAGACGCAGCAGAAGACAAACGCGGGTTTTGGAAGACAGCGCATCACCGCACACTGGGTGGGGTGGAGTTCCTTTACCTTCTGTGGCACAACCCGCTTTTGTTATGCAGAAAGAAGAAGCCTAATCTCTATGTTGTTTATTTATATATTTATTTATTTGAGAAGAGCTAAAAAATAGATGGTCAGGGCAAAGCCTGAGACTTCCAGGGAGGCAGAGAGAGGGTCCATGAACAGGGAAGGCCAGCTGAGAAATTTAAGGATGGCCCTGCACTTCGGCCGTAAGCAGCTATTGCGCCCGTCTGAAACGGCAGACTGAGACACACTGGGGGAATGTCCAAACATCCTTCCAAAAAAGATGTGCACTACAAAATGTGAAAACCAGCCAAAATCACTTACATTTTCTGTTTTTCACTTGACATGCAGACAGATGGAGACAGAGCTCCCACCTGTTGGTTCACTTCCCAGACGCCCGCGACAGCCAGGCTGACGCCGGGAGCTAGGAACTCAACCCAGGTCTCCCAGATGCGTGGCAGGGACCCAAACCCTCTAAGCCACCAGCTGCAGCCCCCAGGGCCTGGGATGGGCAGCTGGGGCCAGAACTGAACCCCAGCACTTGCATCATGGGGCATGAATGTCTTAACTGCTAGGTCAACATTTATGCTCACTTCAATACATTTTGAAATAAATACTTGAAATCAACTCGTGATAGAGCTTCAGGCAGCATTAAGATATCGGAGTAAAATAATAATAGAGGAAATGCTTATTTTGCCTTCTAGAAAAAAAGATGAAAAACTGAAAAATCCCATTTTTATAACAATATAAGCAACAGATATTATCTAGGGGTAGCAGATTCTTTTTATTGCTGTCTTTGTTCTTTTAACAGGTTCCCAAGTGTTGTGCAACTGAACACAGAATAAATGTGTAACAGTGTTGCTTAAATAGTCTGCACATTTATCATGCTTGCAGAGATGGAGGGGACAGGCAGAGTTAGCTGAGTACAAGTTGTGACTACAAGTAGCTACACTTTCTTCTCAGGAATACCTGGGCAAGGGTTACACTGTCCTGTATCCTGGATTCAGTGTGGTGTTGAGCGGAATAGGAACTTCTAACAGAAGTGAACTTACAATCCTTTTTCTCATTTTGGCATTATATCACTTCCAGTGGAAATGAAATTCTTTTAGCAAACTTCGTAACAAAACTATTACATTTAGTCATTTACAAAACTTGGAAATATTTTAAATTTTTATTTATTTATTTTTTGACAGGCAGAGTGGACAGTGAGAGAAAGAGACAGAGAGAAAGGTCTTCCTTTTGCCGTTGGTTCACCCTCCAATGGCCACTGCAGCTGGAGCGCTGCGGCCGGCGCACCACGCTGATCCGAAGCCCAGAGCCAGGTGGTTTTCCTGGTCTCCCATGGGGTGCAGGGCCCAAGCACTTGGGCCATCCTCCACTGCACTCCCTGGCCACAGCAGAGGGCTGGCCTGGAAGAGGGGCAACCGGGACAGAATCCGGCACCCCGACCGGGACTAGAACCCAGTGTGCTGGCGCCGCAGGTGGAGGATTAGCCTAGTGAGCTGCGGCACCAGCCAAAACTTGGAAATATTTTTAAAAGACAACAATAAATAGATATATCAACATTGTGTGTCATCTATCTGTGTGTCTCTCTATCATCTCTATCTGCCAGGGCTTCTCAGTTGAACCTTTCCGTCTTTGCCAAAGTAACCCAATCTCCAGTAGGAGCTAGAAAGTCTATTCCCGATAGATCTACTACTTCTTTTTCATAGAAACAACTTACATACTTGTAGAAAACTTATATTTAAAAGCAAAAACGGTTTCAAAAACTTCTTCAGCGAGCTTCCTCCCTCTCAGGAAAGAGCAGCCCCTCCCAGCAGTTCTAACACAACATGTTTCACAACGCAGACTGCTCCGGACAAGAGATTTTTCTCATTTCTGGATAGATCTCAAGAGAACAAGACAAGACGGCTTCAGCATCCGTTCCCGAGCTAAGCGTCCCATGCCAACTGAAAGCCCCCTTGTAGAACTCCGAGGGACAAGGGCTCCTTCAGCTATTATTTATGTCACACTCGTCGGGCACAGCGAGAATGCTGCGGCTCCCAGTTTTTCAGGTCACAGGCAGCACGGGCTGAGGACAGTGTCGAAACAACTTGCAGGTAAAGTCACATGACGTTCATGGAAAAGTACTTTCGTTAAGTATTTGTATAAGTTCCAGGCAGCTACTTCACTACTTCTCAGAGCCAAACAGCTGATGGATTACAACATAAGAAAGAAATGGAAGCCCGGCTGAGATTCTGACTGCTAACCTCTCGTTACAGCGACCGCTGCAATCCAGCCCCTCCTTAAGACACAGGGCTAAAGGGGTAGAGACCAGACGGGGGAAAGACTGGATGGGCAATCTCGTGTCTAGGGGCCTTACAAAGCAACATCGCCTGGCGGGGAGGGGGCCGGGAGGGGTGGGGGCACCTGCTGGCTCTCCCTCTAGCAAGAAGCTCCAGCTGAGTGGCTGCAAAGCAAGCAGTACAGTGGAGAGTGTCAGACCTGCTCTGCACTCACAGACGGGGGAAGCAAGCCACCGGCCAGAAATGCAGTATCGTCCTCCGCAGCCCGAGTGCAGGGGCGGGAGGGAGCCCTGGGAGGCCTCCGGCGCCCGGGAGCGCTGCCGGGAGACACAGCTGAGACGGACCTGCCCACCCTGAGCAAGGGTGACACAGACGAAGCCACGCGGCTGTTCTCTCTGCCCCTTCCCAAGGAGCCAAACCTGTTCTCAGAACTGACCAGTGCAAGAAGTTTGCTTTTATACTAAAACGGAGAAGCTAAGCTGGTTGTGGTGGGCTTGGAAAGGTGCTCTACCCTCGCTTGGGTCATCTGGAGACGCTGGCAAAGTCAGCCCCGCTGGCCTGAGACACTCACGTGTGGTGAAGTTTGCACGAGCAGATGTGCTGAGCGCTCAGAGCCTGTGAAAGAAACAGGCAAACTGCTTCCCAGGCCTTCAGAGAGAAGACACGAGACGCTGCCCCCACCCTCCTAAAGCTCCCATTGCACGGCCTGCAAGGGACTCCACCTCACACCCGGACAGCGTCTGAACAAAAAGCAGACAACCACGGTCTCTGTTAGCTCCCTCTCTCCTCTGGCATGGCCGGTGCGCAGCTGAGAAAGTTTGGTTAGTAACTTTTGGGAGGAGGATACTGCATTTTTCAAAGAGACAGACACTGACGTTACAGACACACACAGATTTAAAAAAAAAAAAAAAACAACTTACCTCCTCAAAAGTCAAAGACCAACTACCGTTTTCAATCATAGGTACAAAGACAATTGAAAAAAAAAAAGGAATATCCAATGAAATTGCACACCTACTGATGTACTGAAGAGATGGCAATGACAAACACAGGTATCTGTTAATGCTATTTGGTTTTTCCTTAGAGTGTCCTGTACTCTAAGTTCCCTCTTGGACTGCGAACATTGAACAGAACAAAGTGTACTTGAGCAGCCAGTGGGCAAGTCTCAACTCAGGAAGACTCGCGACACTCAAACTCCTCCCCCCACACCGCTATTCGCAGCGTGCGAGACACTGAGGTGCTGCACGCAGGACTGGAAGCAACCCCAGTGTGAGTTGTTGACACGGTGGTTATTAAAGGTGGGTGGAAGGCACTTCCTCATCTGACAAGTTCGAAACTTGCCAAACAGTTCGTCTTCAGGCAAAGGAATGAAATCGCTGGGCAGAGAAAGGCAGAAGAAAAACTGCTCCCTGGTCTCACTGCATTCTGGGAGTTGAAGCCTGGGGAAGCAGTCCAAGGGTTGGTGGGTGGATGTCATTAATTCCAAGATGAGAAACCAGAGAAATGTGAACTGGCAGTGGAGAGAACACAGATGCAGCTCTAAAGGAAGAAGTGACCGGATAGGAGGTGGCTTTATAAACCCTGGCTCAGTGTTTTGGGTGTGTTTTCTGCTGCTGGGATGAATTCTTGGCACATGTTTTTAAAGACATTCAGGAGTCAGGAAAAAATATTTTTCCTAAAAGAGACAGTGCAATTTTGCTAGCAACAACACACTCAACTCTCCCTTATTTTCTTTGAGCTACCTCTTTTAAAAGAGTTAACAATCATCATTTTAAAATTTTCAGCAGGTTTTTTTTTTTTTTGACATACAAAGAAAAATGCCTACTGGTGAAATGTTCAAATGTATATTTCCTCTTTAAATGAAGATTTGAGAGGAAAACCTGGGTATCTGAAACTGTCTTATGCGCTACTCCTTCACCATTCTATCCAACTTGATCTTTCTGGTAGAAACTTTAAACTTTTTAAACGTCAAACTAGCAACAAAATCTTGCAAGTAATAACTGACAGCTGGCAAAACAGACCACATTCCTTTTAGCATTTAAGAAAACCACCTGAGATCACGCTCCAAGCACAGGGCCAGCAAACCTGAAATGCAAACAGGCTGACAGTGAACACTGTACGCTTTGGAGAAATGACTCCACTGGGCCGCCGTCGTGCAGAAGCAGCCACAGACCTACGTACACAGAGGTGCAGCTGCGGTTCATGACAATCTCCTTTACAGAACCTGGCGCTGCCACAGCACTGCAGACTCTGGCTCTACTTTCACACACACATGCAACGTGCAACCAGCAAAATGGGTGACCCATGCTCTAGAAACCTGTTTGGGCCGTGTATCATTTTCTTAGTAATACTTTAACAGGAAATAAAGCTTTGCAAACACGTTAACTGTTCTTGAGAATTATGAAGATCATGAAATGAATGCACCTAGAGATGTGCACTGTGCCCCACACTGACAGCTCCCCCGAGGTTTAAAGGGAACCGGGTCAGCAACGCAGCATGGCCAGAAGGCACCTGCTCCTTTTTTGCCACTCGGCTTGAGAAGCACGATGAGGGCATGGGCTTCTCCGTGCTCCATACGAGCATCCGATAACAGTGAACTAACTGGGCAATCCAAGCTAAAAAGGGAAGTGGCAGCCTCTTGAAGTTTATCATTATCACGGCAGATAGAAACCATCCTCTTGTCTAGTACTATTCACTAAAATCACATTTTTCACAACAGAAACATTTCCAAGAGCCAACAACAACCTCTGTGATATGGGAAAATGAAAAGTAGAAAGCTTATTTCCATGGCTGAGAAAACACTTTTCAGAGATGGACACACTTATCTTGATTCCTCTGAATAATGAAGGGCTTGACACAGTGGAGGAAAAAACAATCTTCCCCCTTCACAGAGAAGAAATTAGCATAGTTCAAATTTCTTCTCTTGTCAGGTTAAAAATTATTTAATTATTATTGTATTGATTATTGTTCTAAATCATTTCAGTAGGTGTATACAGTTGGCACAATACAAGCACAATGAAGCTTCACTCCCGATAGTTTGTACTATTTACCCAGCATAATTAAGTAGCTTCATTTAAACTTCATGTAAGAACAGCTGCTCTAAGAAAATTTCTGTGCACAAGAAAAAGTGTGTATACTTAGAGAAACCATTTTTTCTATTTACATTCCATTCTTCTAAAAAAAAATCACAGTCACCAATCTCACAAAAGAAGTTCAACATCTAAACGTAATTATACTGAACATGGATAAGTGACTTCAATCAGGACTTCTGTATTTATAACACCATCTATGTTCCACATCCGAGAGTTTAAGCATTTCGAAGTCTTCCTGGGATTCTCCATCCAGACAGGTACCCTTCATTACGCTTTGGGAGATTCACTGCATTTAATTAATTGGCTGTGTTTTTTAAGGTTTAACCTACATTTGCGAAGTCAGTTCTTTAATTAAAAGAGGAAAGCGCATTACTCTCCAAAGGTAGGTGAAGGCTGCTGTTCTCTAGAAAGTCCATCGACGGCGACGTCACTAGAGAACCTGCCCACGATGAAGGCAATCTACCTCCTTGGGATGGAAAACAAGGCCAACGGCTTCCTAGGGGCTTGCTTCCTACTTTTAAACTGTACTAACACGGCTCCACATACCCAGTACAGTGGAACCTCAAGGGACTTGCACGAAAACATAGTTCATGTAACTCTGCGGTCAAATCTCTACCCTCCAGTTCAGCTCATCTGGAATCCACGAATAAACTGACAAACAAAATATCAGAGTTGACAAAGGATATTAAGCAAATCTGGCTAGGTCCAAGTTAAGAAAGATGGTCGAGATTTAGAAAAAATGTTCCACCTTCTTCTCACAATAAAGTTTGCTTTCTGATTCTTCGGATGTAGTCAGGAAGGTAAAGGAGCACCCCAGAGGCTACCAGAGGTGGATGGGGAACCTTTTCCCTGTCAAAGGCCCTCTGCAGGCCACAGCTTATCCACTTCAAAATTAGCTTGCTACAGCTGCACTGAACTTCAAGTTCTGTCTGCTGCTGCCTTGACAGGGCCACACCAGATGATTTTGTGGCCCTTTGTACAGGCTGGGCATTCCTCATCCTTAAGCAGTCACTATGGGGTTCACTGAGTTTCAAATGCAAACAGATGCATTACCTAGTTATATCCATACATGTGTGTGCATGCGTGTGTGTGTGTGTGCATCATGCGTATGTTCAACGTATATTCTATCTGGAAATCAAGAGGCATCACTAGGACTGAGCATACTAGGGCTGGCCTTTGGGTACGGACAGGATCAGCTGTCAATCATTAGCTCCATGTGGCAGACAGTCCCTGTCCGTCAAGCACGGCTTCCACACAGGTATCTCTGGTTTGGCTGGGAGTTCACGAAAGGGAGATGATTAGCCAGATGCCAGTCCTCCTGGGACTTTCCGCTTGTGTTTGTTTTTATTTCACTTTGTTTCTGTGGGGTGGGGGAGGGGGTACGATGCATATACTATGGAAAACCATGCTTCTAAAATGCACACTTCAGTGGTTTTAGTATATATACAACGTTGTGC
Organism: Oryctolagus cuniculus; assembly: GCF_964237555.1. Taxonomy (NCBI): domain Eukaryota; kingdom Metazoa; phylum Chordata; class Mammalia; order Lagomorpha; family Leporidae; genus Oryctolagus; species Oryctolagus cuniculus. The sequence continues at coordinate 3,273,321 of NC_091438.1, read as the reverse complement.
AATGATCCCTACCACTTGACTCCAGGAATACTGGCATCATGCTTCGGGTTTAAATACATAAATTTATACCAACAGTACTTCATCTCTTTCTTGAAATTCACTGAAATTTAAGAACTGGTTAAAAGTAAGGACAGTGCTAGGAGTGTATCCTGAGAACATACGCCATAAAAGCAGACACACACAGGTTCAGGTGGATAACAAGAAGCCTGAGTGCTGAGAGCCAGCTCTGCGTGACTGGGTCTTCACTGTCACCTCTGGTTTTCCTGCCACAGCCTTTTCATGAATGCCACTATGCTCAAGAGAGGGAATCAAGCTGAAATCTCTCCTAGAGCCTCTTATTGTATGGTATTTCTGGGCTTTTTGCTTTGTTAATTCTCACAACCTTTTTAAGTCTCTTGCCATATGGACAGCTACAACGTAGACTTGACATTTTAAGATTTTTTTATTTGAAAGGTAGAGTTACAGAGGGGGAGGGGGAGAGGGAGGAAAAGAGGAAGGTAGAAGGGGAGAGGAAGAGGGAGAGAGAGAATCTTCCGTCCATTGGTTCATTCCCCAAATGGCCAAGCTGAAGCCAGGAGCTTCATTCGGGTCTCCCACATGGGTGCAGGAGCCCAGGCACCTGGGTCATCCTCTGTTGCTTCCCCAGGCACAGCAGCAGGGAGCTAGATCGGACATGGAGTAGCTGGGACATGAACCAAACTGGCACCTATATGGGATGCTGGCGTTGCAGGCGATGGCTTAACCCACTATGCCACAATGCCAGCCCCTAGAAGTGGCATTTTAAACAGTGTGGATTCTAAAGGCTGAGGAGGGGTTTTTACTGAAATGGTGCCAGTTTTCACGGAGTGCCCTCAGATATCTTCGGAGTGACTCACAAGAGTCTACGTGAACTGGGCTCCCAAGTCAAGATCTATGAATTGTAACATGCTCGTTCCAGCACAGACATCTTATTCTTGACAGGATTAAAATTAGAAAATGTTACAAGGTATTTTCTGAGACACTTTGCTGCATTAATTAAGCTAACTACAGTTAGCCTCTTAAACTAGATATTGATCTCATCTGAAAGATCAAATGTGTTGATGGCTGGAAACTATGTTGTCAATAGCCACTTTGAAAATGTAATTCTAATTAGAGGACAATCATTTTAAAGCCAAGAATATCACCAGGACAAATGCCTAGACAGTATTACGAGAGGATACAAACATTAGTTAGACATTGTAGGGACAAGCTATGATAATCATCCCAAAGAAACAGAAATAAAGGGCGTCTGGTTTGTACGTGCAGGAGGGAACAGCCCTCAGAAGTAGCATCTGTTGTCAAAGGAAAGCCCAAACCAGCTTCGTTTCTACTCTGCTCCCTCAGTAAAATTCCGCACACTAATGATCTTACGTGTTGGAAGTGCTTTAAGAATCACATGCATGTTACCATCTACACTTACCTGCTTTGACAAGGGATCTGGGGCGCCGCAGCAAGCCAGCGGAACCTGATTTCAACAGCACAAGTTTGACCTCTCAGTTCCCTCTTTCTAACAGGAAGGCATTCTTCACAGACTACTCACGGTGGCGGTGGCGGCAGCGGGAAAAAATGAGAATGATAGAGCGGGAGGAGGGCCTCACCTTGGCCCTGGGCTAACCTTTATGAGGGCTGCCCCTCATGTCTGCAGCGGCACACTACACGACTTACATTACAGCTGGTCCCTCTGAGGGCACAGTGCTGGTGGGGGTGAGCCTCCACCGGCACCTGTGAGCACGCTCTCTGTTCTATGTGTAAGTGTCCCCCACAGCAGTGCGTGGGACTCTGTCCTTGGCTCTTCAGCCAGTGCTCTGCACATGGGGACACACATGATGGTGGACTGCTGAGTTGCAGAGGAGGACCAGTGCAAGGTGCAGGCGCAGAGCCACAGACGCTGAAACTATTCTAGCCATTCTTGGGTAATTCTTAACGGTGTGCTTCATAAAACCAGTCACACCTGTCTAATGAACACCAGCTATGGGCCGAGTCTTTCGCATCCAAGAACCCTCACCCTCACGGCAACCCATCACGGAACTGCGCACACCACATGCTGTGCAGGTGAGGAAGAAGCTCCACGACTAGACCGAGATGCTGCGTGGCGGCAGAGGTGTTCCGAATCCCAGGCTCTTTCCTGAACTCAGGTGCGTCTGATGCCAACACCCCATACACTCCTCCCACCATGCTCCTCTGCATGCAACCCAGGCCATTCGATTCAGCAGCAAGGACGTACAGCGTGCCTGTGCCGCCCATATCCGGCTTTCTGACCTCATAAAGATGGCTGCAGTTACAGGAGTGAAGTCAGCCCCCAAGGGTGACTTCATTAGCAACGCCACCACAGCACTTTCTCAGGCAGCACACTGGCCCTGGTTCCCAGTGCTGAAAATACAGTGTTCTCTTGTCTTAGGGTGCTGACTGCAAAGACAGGGAACCGCTATGCACCTGCTGAGTCTGAAGAATTAAAACAGGCTGCAGAGAGAGCATAATATTACACTTGGGAAAAATAAGTTGGGAATCAGTGTTTCCTGACACCGAATCCTGGGCACGGTGCTGCTACTTAGCACTCCAGAGATCTATTTCCATGAATGGCCCCATTAAAAAAAAAATGCCACAATTAAATAAGACGTTACACTGAAATCACGCTGATTCTGAAACCGCATCCTATAGCCAAATGCCGCTGTCATTCATGAATTTGTGGAAATAAGAGCTGCAATAAACACCATTACTGTGCTTGATATACCTTCGTGATTTTTATTTTTACTTCCAAGTACGTAAGTTTGTATTGTTAACAGTTGCAACAGACATAGGTAAGTGTGAAACATCCTTGTGCCAGTCTTGCAACAGTTCACCTTCTAAAAGTCTCTGTGGATGGGGCCATGCACAGCTAAAACAGTACTTTGCCATTTTTCTCTTTTTCTTATTTTTGAAAGTAGAAAGCCACTTTCTTTGCTTTTCCCTCTCCTTCTCTCAGCTTCTTATGAAGATTCTCAGTACAAATGCAACAGCTGGCGTTACCTACAAATATACAAACTGAAAGAAAAGAAATATTACGGTTGGCTACTTGGGAGGATCCTAAAATGAAAGCACACCTGGACAGTTAGCGTAACCTGAGCCACTCGGGAGCAGAGGCCACGGAGCTCGCCAGAGCCGCTGCTTCAGGGTGCAAACAAAGGAGCGCTCTGGCCGGGGCGCGGCGTCTCCCATACCTTGTATCTGTCCATCGGGTCCTCCTGCTGCAGCTGGCTCTCTCGCATGGTCTGATACTCCTTCTCATATTTCTTCAGCTTCTTGGTTGGGACCTGCAGAGACAAGAGGGAATGCGTGTCAGGTGAGAACGTCAGTTAGGCAAACACTTTCTGGTGTATTTCCCAGTGAAGTTTCTGGCATTCTAGGAGATGCCCAACTCAAAATGAGCTCCCTAATCTAGAGCAACTTCCTGCACAGGTGCAGACGGTCCACATCTGGGTCCTGTGGGTGACACGGTCTAGGAAGCAACCTTCAGTCCTGTTATTCGGCACGGAAGTCGTCGCGGTGCTAAGCACGTCGGGGCAGCTGTGCGCCAACAAGGTTTTATCTGTAAGCACCGGCTGCGGTTTGTTCACCTCTGTCCTGTGATGCTGCTGATGCTGCAACTTTTTTCAGGTTAACAATTTAATGCTGCTGGCAATTTTAACTACCTTTGCTTCACAATAAAGCATAGCTTTCCATGTTGAAAGTGAAAGTTATTATTTTATAGAAATAAAACCGGGCAACAAGAAAATTTTAACGATGGAATTAAGGTACCAAAAATAAAAACATAAAATTTGACACCAAAAAAAAAAATACAAGTTCATTCTGCAATATGGGATAATAAAAGAAAAAAAAATCACCTGAACAACTCATCTATTCCTTGCTAAAACTATCATCGTCAAAAGACAATAGTTAACCTTTTTTGAAAGCACACTAGCATATTGGGAATTCTGAGATTTCTGAAAGTAACTGAGGGTAGCATGGCATAATGGGCGGAGAACTTGGCACTAGACAGACCTGTTTTTTAAGCATGTAATCCCTTAGCAAACAGGGACTCTTCTCTCTTAGTGTCAGTTTCATTCTTTGTAAAATAGCAGGTAAATAAATGTTTACCTCATAATGGCTGTCAGTAGAATTAAAGGTTTAACGTGGGTGAAGGATCTAATTCCCTCAGGGCTGGCCGTGTGGTGTACTGATTTAACTTACTGCTTACCCTACACTCATCTCATGTTGGAACACCAGTTTGAATCCCAGCTGCTCTGCTTCTGATCAGCTCCCTGCTAATAAGCAGCAGGGGATGGTCCAAGCGCTTGGGCCCCTGTCACCCACATGGGAGACCTGGATGAAGCCCCTGGCTCCTGGCTGCAGCCTTGCCCAGCGTTGACTGTTGTGGCCATCCGGAGGGTAAACCAGCAGATGGAAGGTCTCTCTCCCTCTCTGTCATTCTGCCTTTCAAATAAATAAATAATTAAAACAAATACAATGCCTGATTCTTGGAAGTTTTTTTAAATTGTATTTTTAAGTATTCAACTGAAATTGATGTGTTATATATATATATATTTTTTTTTTTTTGACAGGCAGAGTTAGTGAGAGAGAGAGAAAGGTCTTCCTTCCATTGGTTCACCCCACAAATGGCTGCTACGGCGGGCGCTGTGCCGATCCAAAGCCAGGAGCCAGGTGCTTCCTCCTGGTCTCCCATGCGGGTGCAGGGCCCAAGCACTTGGGCCATCCTCCACTGCACTCCCTGGCCACAGCAGAGAGCTGGCCTGGAAGAGGAGCAACTGGGACTAGAACCCGGTGTGCCAGTGCCACAGGTGGAGGATTAGCCTAGTGAGCCACGGCACCGGCCGATGTGTTATATTTCATTCTGTCCAGATTACAAAGTGCACTGTTAGCCTTTTCTTAGACAACTACAATGATTCAATTGCTTTAAACATCCAAGTATTTCCTTAATATTCAGCACCTGCCTTTGGCATGAATGAAACAAAACCGGGCTTTTGTTTGGTTTTTCAGATTGCACGCGTGCTGGAGTGGCATCTGGCACAGAGATGAAGCCCCGCGGGAGGTTGGGGACGCCCGCATCCCCTACCGGAGTGCCTGGGTTTGAGCACCTGCTCCACTTCTGCCCCTGCTGCCTGCAAACGCACACCTTGGGAGGCAGCAGGTGTTGGCTCAAGTACGTGACAGACCCAGATGGAGTTCCTGGCTCCTGGCCTCAGCCTGGCCCAACTCTGGCTGTTGAGGGCATTTGGGGATTGAATCAGGGGATGGGAGTTCTCTCTCTCTCTCTCTCTCTCTGCCTTTCAAATGGAAATAAATAAATACAACTTAAAAAAAAAACACAAACATACAGCTTTGATGACTTCATAAGAATTTAATGATGGCAAAGACGATGGACTGATGTCTTCAATATCCACCAAGATACCTGGCAAAGTACTTGGCACATCGTCGGCCCTCAAAACATGGTTTGCATGTTATTTTTTAAGATTTTATTTATTTATTTGAGAGGTAGAGTTACAGACAGTGAGAGGGAGAGACAGAGAGAGAGGTCTTCCATCTGTTGGTTCACTCCCCAAATGGCTGCAATGGCCAGAGCTGCACGGATCTGAAGCCAGGAGCCAGGTGCTTCTTCCTGGTCTCCCATGCGGGTGCAGGGCCCCAGCACTTGGGCCATCCTCCACTGCCCTTCCGGGCCACAGCACAGAGCTGGACTGGAGGAGGAGCATCTAGAACTAGAACCCGGTGCCCATATGGGATGCCGGCACTGCAGGTGGAGGATTAACCTACTGTGCCACAGCACCGGCCGGTTTGAATGTTTTTTTATAGATTGATTTTATTTCTTCGAAAGGCATAGTGACGGAGAGGGAAACACACAGAGAGAAAGAGTGTTCCATCCACTGGTTCCCTCCCTGAATGGCTGCCACAGGCAGGACAAAGGCAAGAACCTGAAACTCCTTCTAGGTCTCCTACATGGATGGCAGGGGCTCAAAACCAGGGTCATCCTCAGCTGTTTACGGAGGTGCATTAGCAGGGAGCCAGATCAGAAGCGGAGCAACGGGAACTTAAACCAAGGCTCCGATATGGGTTGTCAGTGTCGTAGGCAGAGGCTTAACTGGTTGCGCAACAATGCCAGCCTCAGACTGTTTCTTCTTGAGCTAAAAATATGGTATTCAGAAAAGATGTATATGTGTGTTAGGAGACAGCAAAACAGACGGATAGCACCCAGCGTGAATATAAAATTATCTTACAGTGTTCTGCAATGAGGATAATTTCAAATCTCTAACCAGAGAGTTTGTTAAATGAAAAAAAATAAAGACACCAGGTGTCATTCTCTAGTTTATTCTCATTACTCTGTTGTTACCATCCAAGATCACTCTGAAGTACTGTAATTATCTACTTCTAACCACAAATGGGAAGCTTCATGAATTCAGTATACAAACCACTGGACAAGCACATTAGGAGAATATTCATTTGGCTGACGGGGGAAGTGTCTCCCCAGTTAAACAAACAGTGAGGACATTTTCCAGGGTGGAACTGAATTGCAAAATACTGTGCATATTGCCATGAGAGACGCTACTCCTCATGACTGGATCCCCAGAGACATTCTAGAGTCCACAGTGACCAAATACAGCGTGAGAGAAAGGGAAGCACCACCCACCTACAGAGAGAAAGGGAAGCACCACCCACCTACAGAGAGAAAGGGAAGCACCACCCACCTGCAGATCAGCAGAGGGGAACGCACATGATCACGTGGTAACAACAATATAATTTTTCTTGATTGTGATAGTACCCTTAACTTCCTATAGCTTTCTTTTCTCTATATGCAGTAATCATATACCCAGAAAACCAAAAATAGATTTTCAAGATGAAGTGGCAAATCACTAGCACTGAAATAGCCCTGGATGTGGCAGGGTTTTAAGCCGCGATGAGGTGTTTCAAATGTCTCCTTAGGCGCAGGATGGGGCAGCTAAAGTACTGTGAAGCCAGAGTCTACTCTAGTGCCTTTAGCCCAGATTGTTGAGTTTTTACATATTTTTTCAACTGGAATACCACACCACCAGGTACCAGGCTGAATACAGCCCAGTGTTGAAGCATTTTCAACATGGTTCTAAAACAGATCGGGTCATCAATGACGGAATTACATATTGCAAGCTTGAGAGAGAGAGAGAATTCTTCTAAAACCATATTTTTAAATTCAAACTATGTTACTTTTTTTTATCATGTAAAAGAATGCCCCTTTAAAAGTCAATCTTGCTACTTAAGAGGTTCATTTCAAAGTGAGATTCTTATAAAAAAAAAATGAATTCAACACTCTCAGTAAGCTAATCCTTTCCCATCTGGCTGGGATTCTAGGATGTTGGGCTTCATCTTGTTGAGGCAAACAGAGCAGGTTCCCAGAACAATACGTTGCTAGGAAACCTTCCAAGCTTATTTATCTTGTGCTGTGGGGTGATCCTGAGCATCCACCTGTGACTGGCACAACAGGAATGCAGGGGGAAGAGGGTGGAGGAGGAACAGACAGGGAGTTGAAACGAAACTCTTATTACTTACAAAATAAAGGAAACGGACTTTCAGCTTTTAAAATTATTTCAGGACAGAATTCATTTTATTTTATTTTAGGGACTGGAATACTGAAGCTTAAAATTTTCTTATTGGAGAAAGGAATAAAAATATCTCTTGACTATGTAGTTTTAATTAAAAGAATGAAAGTCACTAAGAATTATTAGAACTGAAATAATCTATACCTCTGGAGGCGTGCAGGAATTTCTCCCTTTAAGTTACGTTGCAGATGTGAAGATGTGTTACGAGTCACCGGTACCTGTAAGTGTCTAGGTAATTTTGGGGTCCTGTTCTACCAACTGCCCACCTTCCGCCTTCCCAGCACTTCCTAATTTCTTAAGTTCAGGAAATGTCCTCAAATAATCCAAAATTGTTTGATGAGTGCAACTGATGGGCCCTCACTCTGAAATGCGATTATCACAATCAAACAGAAAAAGACAACGGGACAGCCGCCCGGCAGGACACCCCTCGTGGGAGTGACAGCAGGACAGCCGGCCGGCAGGACACCCCTCATGGGAGTGACAGCAGGACAGCCGCCCGGCGGGACACCCCTCGTGGGAGTGACAGCAGGACAGCCGCCCGGCGGGACACCCCTCGTGGGAGTGACAGCAGGACAGCCGGCCGGGCGGGACACCCCTCGTGGGAGTGACAGCAGGACAGCCGGCCGGTGGGACACCCCTCGTGGGAGTGACAGCAGGACAGCCGGCCGGCGGGACACCCCTCATGGGAGTGACAGCAGGACAGCCGCCCGGCGGGACACCCCTCGTGGGTGACAGCAGGACAGCTGCCCGGGCAGGACACGCCTCGTGGGAGTGACAGCAGGACAGCCGCTGGGCGGGACACCCCTCGTGGGAGTGACAGCAATCCTCCACATTCCGGAGCACCTAGGACAGAGCCAGTGCTGTCGTTTGAATCGTTCCCTGCGGTCAGAGTTCTTTCAGGTCCTGCTTGGTCCTAACACTTGCATGCATAATGTGAACATCCATTTGCACAGGACTAGCAAACTGGAGGGCCCTCGGGGGGCTTTCTTCAGGATGAGGGAACGGAACCCGCATGGCAGCGCCTTGGCTGGAGCCCGCTGTGGGGAGCAACTGGGAGCAACTCGGACTAGACTAAGTTACTGGAATTAAGACTTATTCTATGCATCTGCTCTCCCACAATATGGTGCTGGGAGAGGAGGAAACAGCTTCTACACAGCTGCCTCCAGTTCAACCAATAAACAGCAGGACCTGCTCCTGATTGGAGGAGAGCAGCGTACTCGGCGTGTGGGCAGCCGAGTTGGGATTGGCGGAAGAGGACTATAAAGGAGGAGAGAGACAACATGCACCAGGAACATCTAAGGGGAACACCTGAGCAGCCCCCGAGCAGCCCCCGAGAGAGCCGGCCGGCCGGCCGGCGGTGTGCCGCTCCCCCGCGGAAGTGGGGAAAGTGGCAGGGGGGCCCGCCCCTCCACGGAGGTGGAAGGGACGGTAGCCAACCCGGGAAGAACCAGCAGCAAACCCGGGGAGGGCCGAGCAGACAAAAGAACAGCGCAGGGTCCTGTGTCGTTCCTCCACGAAGAGGGGGAGCGACATAATGGTGCCGTGACTCGGATATGAAGCCTAGGCAGGGTTTAGTGTCATTCCCCCACGAAGACGGGGAGCGACACCCGCGGCTGAGGGCTGCGGCAGAGCAACCGCGCCGCCTCCAGCACAGGGCCGCCTCTCAGGGGCCGGGCTCTCCAAACTGAACTCATCTGAGTGCTGTTTCCGTGATTCTGCCACATCCCTACTCTGTATAGTTAGGATTTGTCCTTGAAATAAACTACGTTTTATCAGAAGACAATCAATGTGGAAACAGCAGTTAAACCAGACACCTGGAGGCGTGACAGCAGCCTCCCAGAGCCGTCGGCGCTCTGATGCCCGGGACCTGTGACTATCTTACTAACATGGCAGAATGCATTTGGCAGGTGTAACTGAGGATAAGGAGCTTAAATGGGAAGATCATTTTCGATGACCTGAGTGGGCCCAGAAGAACGACCTGACTCGCTTGGAGAAAACGGGGGTGGGTGTTGTGGTACACCACACTGGAAGTCCTAGCTACCCTGTGCCTGACGCAGCTTCCTGCTAACGCACATGAAGGCCGTGGATCCTGGCTACACATGTGGGAAACCCAGATGGCGCTCCAGGTTCCTGGCGCCAGCCTGGCCCAGCCCCTGCTGTTGCAGGCATGTGGGGAGTGAACCAGCACATCTCTCTCTGTCACTCTGTGTTTCAAATAAACAAAGCAATGAACAAACAAACAAACAAATAAACCTTTAAAAAGAAAAAATAGAGAGGAGAGCCTTTGTGTGGATTCAGAGGGAGATGAGACTGCTGCAGAACCGTCGAAGAAATTCAGTGTTGGTGGCTTGGACGCTGGGACAGGGGCTCCTGAAGGATGTGGGCAGCTTCTAGAAACTGGGGAAGGACAGGAAATGGATTCTCCCCAGGGACCTGCAGGAGGGCACCCAGCCCTGCCACACCATCGCCCAGCCCACCTGCAGGAGGGCACCCAGCCCCGCCACACCACCGCCCAGCCCACCTGCAGGAGGGCACCCAGCCCCGCCACACCACCGCCCAGCCCACCTGCAGCAGGGCACACAGCCCCGCCACACCACCGTCCAGCCCAGTCTAACCTCCACAACTGTAAAATCATATAAGTGCGCTAAGCCACTGCACTACCTGCCATGGTAACTACAGGAAACTAAAAAATAGAAATTATCACTACGGCTGAATACCGAATGTTTACAAATGAAACAATTAGAAGTCATAAACTTCTCCTGAAAGCAAGATAAAAACTCCCCTGCCCTTCAGTTTATAACCAACTGTTAATTATGTCAAGACAAAATGTACTGTAAATCGTTAACCCTTATGTTATTAATAGCAGAATATCAAGCGAGACAGCACCAAGCCAGCACTACAAACGGCCATGGCCAATGTGCAGACCCACTCGGTCCCTTCCTGCTTTTTCTCACGGCACTAACGGCGACTGGCTGTAGTGTCTGTTAAGTTGGACTCTGATATCTTCATGATATCTTACTGTATTCCATTTTTAAAATGCCTCGTCGCCACCTATAGACGGATTTCATGGCCAGCGGTTTGAAGGGCACTGCACTACATCTGATGGGCTTTGGCGGGTTCCCCTGACGATACCACTTGTTGGTTACAATGCTCAGTCATTGGGGAGGCTTTGTTAACGCCACTCCGGGTCACCAACACCTTCGCCGGCCATGTACCCACCAGAGTGGGTCCTCTTCTGTCAGCAGGAAACACAAAGAAGAGAGCTGAGCACGTGGAAGGCAGAGCAGTGGTAGAGGCACGGAGAGGGAGTGTGAACCCATGACCTGCCGTAACAGGCAAGGAGAAAGCACAGTAATCAATCACTCACTCGCCTTTCTCTTCCTCGAGGTTAACCGTGCTGCCCTCAGTCAGAGGGACGGAGGCGCAGACCGCAAAGAAACACACCCACCATTCTCCACTGCCCACGTTCTCTCTTCACATCTCCAGTTTGTGCTTCTGCTTTTTATATACATCCAGTCCAGGAGGCTGGACAGACGTTAATGCTCTCGTACATCAGCTAATTTCAGAGAACCCGCCTCCTCAAGAATCTTTATTCACTAATCACATCTACCAGGGTTACTGCCCCATTTTGTATTTCTATTTTCAGTATTTTTTTTTAAAGAATTATTTATGTATTTGAAAGGAAGAGTTACAGAGGGGCAGAGGCCGAGAGAGAGAGAGAGGTCTTCCATCCGCTGGTTCACTCCCCATATGGCCACAACAGCAGAAGCTGGGCCAATCCAAAGCCAGGAGCCTGGAGCTTCTTTCAGGTCTACCACATGGGTGCAGGGGCCAAAGGGCTTTGGCCATCTTCCGGTGCTTTCCCAGGCACATTAGCAGGGAGCTGGTTCAGAGGTGGAGCAGCTGGGACTTGAACTGGTGCCCATATGGGATGCCGGCACTGCAGGCGGCAGTTGTACCCACTCTGCCACAGCGCCGGCCCCTATTTTGAGTACTTTTAGTATTTAACATTTGAATTTCCATGTATTAACTGTTTCCTTTGTTAGGAAACTTTTATTTTTAAAATTTCCATAACTTACTTACTTGAAAGGTAGAGAGAGATCTCCCATCTGCTGGGATACTCTCCAAAGGCCTGCAGTATTGGGGCTGGCCAAGCCAGAGGAGTCCTGGTCTCCTACATGGGTGGCAGAGACTGAATTACTTGAGCCATTGCCTGCTGCCCCCTGGAGTCTGTAATAGCAAGGAGCTAGAATAAGGGGCACAGCCGGGTCTTCAAGGCAGGCACTCTGATATGGGATGTGGGTACCCCAAGAGGTGTCTTAACCACCGCTCCAAACACCTGCCCCGAATTCATTATTTCTAATAAAAAATTTAAAATCCAAGCAGAGTTCTTTTAAAATGTGCATTTTTCATGGAAGAGAGAAATGACACATTTCATTTCTCTCTAATGTAGCAGAATACACGTGGGGGATTTTTCAAACTGGTATATGCTCCGCAAAGATCAAATGATCTTTGACTTCAACTCATTTTTTAAAACCTTTATATTTTATTTTAGGGGTTGGTGTTTTGGTGCAGTGGGTTAAGCCCCAACCTGTGATGCCAGCATTCCATAAGAGTGCCGATTCAAGTCCCAGCTGCTCCACTTCCAATCCAGCTCCTTGATAATGCAGCACCTGGGCAAGCAGTGAAAGATGGCCCAAGGACGTGGGCCACTGCCACCCATGTGGGAGACCCAGATGGAGGTCCAGGCTCCTGGCTTAGCCTAGCCCAGCCCCAGCCATTGTGGCCGGATGGGGAGTGAACCAGTGGATGGAAGCTCTCTGTCACCTTCTCTCTCTCTCTCTCTCTGTCTCCCTCTGTGTGTTTAACTCTTTCAAATAAATAACAAAAAAGTGAAAAAATGATCAGAACGATCTGGGGAGGGGGCAGGAGAGGAGGAGTGCCTCACTACGGCTGATCCAGTTCACCCTCTTGCCCAGCTGAAGAGTGCGGCATTTCCCCTGTGCTCAGTTTAACACTGAGTTAAGAGCCACTTGTAAGAGCTCTCACCCAGGGCTTGATGAATCCTTTCTGTTTAACAAATAAAAGATACAAGAATACTGATGAATGCAAGTGCTAGGAAAGCAAATTACTGTCCAACCAGGACAACAACAAAAGGCTGACATGACCCAGGTTAATATTTTCCAAAGTAAGATTCTTGATGGTAACAATTCAGATGCAAAAAAAAAAAAAAAAATTGGTACAATAGGCCAAGGGTACTAGCCACTGTACTGTTCTTGGCCACTTCAGGTAATTTCTTAGGATGAATATAAATTATTCCATCAAATATATTAGTCTTTGGAGAGAGAAAAAAGTAGGTAAGAGGTCCAGCATTACATTCCCTGGCAACCTGAGCGTTCCCTAGTCAGGGTTACTATCAGTTCTGCAAGGACTTAACGAGGCCCAGACATGGAGCAGATGATTGGGAACCAAAAGCCCAGCCATCAGCTTGCAATCTGGGAAGAAACAGAAGGGCCGGATTCCAGAGATGACATCCAGGGAGAACGCCCGTGTTCTATAAACTCCAGTTATTCCTCTTCAGAGAGAGGCCTGCAAAGAAATCACTTTGACTCTTTTGAGCTTTTAGCACTTAAAGGAGTGGGGGGGGGGGGGGATTCAATTCAGTGATATTTTACTCCATGGGGCTAGGAAACATATTTGCAAGGACATATGAGCCAACACATGATAGCATTTAAGAACGCTATGGTTTGGGGGTGGTGGGGACAAGGAAAGCCCTCCTCTCGTGTTGCAGGTCTACCCTAACTCCCAAGGCTCACGGACATCACAGTCCCAGGCGCTCCCCTAGTTTCACGTGCACACAACCGATGGCGCTCCACCTGTTGTCATCTCATCCGTGCTCCGTGCAGTGCGCGCAGTCCCTCAGGCCGGCTGTACGCACGCCAGGGACGGGCTCCCAGCTTCATTCATGAATAACGTTATGAGGGGACCCGCTCCTCACAATGTCCATGAACTCTTCTAAATATTGATCTCAACTTCCTAAGGGCCATGTTCTAATACAGACGGTCTGGTCCCAATGTTGTAACACTGCTAGGAGACTCCTGCATTGTGTAGAATCTGCTTATCTTTTCATTTCTAATTCTTCACCCAAGTCCTGCAAACTTACTCCTATATACTATTTTTGTAGAACTCCTTGGCACTTCTCTGAAGTTCGCCTATCAATAGTAATATCTGAAGTAGAGGGATTTCTGTACTATGTGTTGACAACTCCCAAATTTATAGATCCCAGGACATAACTTCCACTGAGCTTAATCCATATATACAACTGCTAACTTTATATTATATTATAATTTGGATGATTCACATTTGAGACATTTTAAACTGGACTCGGGGCCAGCACTATGACGTGGTGAGTCGAGCATCCATAGGCAGTGTCAGCATCCCAGCTGGCGTCCTGCCTGCTCTACTTCCAATCCAGCTCCCTGCTGATGGCCTGGGAAAGCAGTAGAAGGCCCAAGCACTTGGGCCCCTGCACCAGCGTGAGACCAGGAGAAAGCTCCTGGTTCTGGACTGGGCCAGCTCTGGCCATTGTGGCCATTCAGGGAGTGAATCAGCAGATGAAAGACCTTTTTCTCTCTCTTTCTCAAACTCTGCATCTCAAGTAAATAAATATATCTTTGGAAAAAATTACATAAACTGGACTCAGCCCCACCCCGACTATCCTTTCATAGTTCATCTTCCATCCAGCAGCTCAAGTCATTCACCCAGAAGTCACCTCCAATCTTTCCCTCTCCCAATGCTTATGCAGCTGATCACTCAATTCCATAGAACATGCTTCCAAAAGACCTATTCTGTCACTTCTTTTGAGCCTTTCTAACAATGTCCTGGTTCAAGCCATCATCACCTCTCATCAGGACTACTGAAATAACCTTCAAACCGGTCTATGTTCAGGCCTGCTCTGTTCCAAATCTCTTCACCACAAGGCAATTAAAATGTTCTTTTCCAGGGTGTGAATCTGCTAGCATTCCCCTTCCTGAAGTTTTCAGTTGTTTCCACTGCACTTAGAACAAAAAGAGAAGGCCGGCGCCGTGGCTCTGCTGGTGACTGAGGCCCTGGTCTCACCCATCTCACCCCCTCGCCCCTGACACGTCCACGGATCTTACAGAAAGCAAAAAGTGGGAAGAACTTCATGTTCTATTTATTTTTTTACCTCATCTCTTAAAGATATCTGTGTTTGTGCCTGCATAATTTATTACAAAATGAACACACACAAACAATGGAACTTCAAAATGTTTCTGATGGAAATTAAAAGATAAAAATTAAAAAACAGTTACTCAGCAGAAGCCCTATCAAGTTAATGACACTTCTGTCAGTGCGCACATTAGCCATTTAGCCCACCTCTTGAGAAATGAGGACCCTGGGAACTCAACTACATCAACAGAATCTTGTATTATTAATAACCGAAGAAAAAGGAGAGCACTTCACAGATTCTTTTTGTGCTTAGGAAACAAAGAAGTCGGAAGCATGCCAGTTCTCATCTTGGCTGCTCCACTTCCAATGCAGCTCCCTGCTAACGGACGGGGAAAAGCAGCCGAAGATGGCCCAAGTGGTTGGGCCCCTGCCGCCCATGCAGGACACCTGGAGGAAGCTCCTGGATCCTGGCTTCAGCCTGGCCCAGCCCTGGTTGTTGTGGCCATCTGGGGAGTGACCAGTGGATGGAAATCTCCTCCCCCGCTTCCTACCCCCATACTTCTGTCACTGTGACTTTCAAATAAATAAATAAAATAAATATTCTGTTGAGGGGTTGCTTGGTGCAGGGGTTTAAACTGCAATGCTGGCATCCCATACTGGAGCACAGGTTTGAGTCCTGACCGCTCTGATTCTGATACAGCTCCCTGCTAATGTGCCAGGGAACCAACAGAAAACGGCCACTGCCATGCATATGGGAGACCCAGATGAAGTTCTGGGCTCCTAGCTTTGGCCTGGCCCAACCCCAGTCATTGCAGCCATTTTGGAAGTACACCAGCAGACTGAGATCTCTCTTGGTCTCTATATATCCGCTCCTTCTCTCTGTTATATCTTTCAAAAAATTTCCGTTGAGAGGTGACTATTAGGTGCAGCACTGGGATCACTGCTTAGGATGCTCATGTCCTGTGTTGGTGTGCCTGGTTCTGGTGTGAGTTGGTGGTCAGCTCCTCTGCTCCTGATACAGCTTCCTGCTGGTGAGTACCCTGGGAGGCAGCAGATGAAGACTCGAGTGCTTGTGTTCCTGCCACCCACTTGTAGACCCAGGCTGGGCTCTAGGCTCCTGGCTTCAGCCTGGCCCAACCCTGGCTGTGGTGGGCCAGAGAGGGATCCGACAAATTGAAGATCTCTAAGCCAACACAAGGTGCAAATAAATCAACAAAAATCAAAACCAAAATGTCCACTGGAAGCTCTGCTCTTGTCTTTGGGTAATCTGTTGTAACAGTTTTGAACACAGATCCTAGTGCAAGTTTCACTTAATTTTTCAGTGAGAACTGTGTAGGCTGAGCTGAGATGTCTACGTTGTTGGTTACTGTTTCTGTTGTTATATATTACTCCCCCTCAATCAGGGTTCTAAACAAGATGAATTTTTTTGCTGCTGTGGGCTTCATCTTCAACCTTGTTCTCCCTTATTAAAACAAGTATGCATTTGTAAATCGCTGATTTCTTTAGGGCGTTGTAAGCTTTTCATAAAGCATTGATGGCTCCACTGTTCTACGCAAGCTTCCCCAACTCTGATGTTGGTTCTTTCTCAGGAAATTCTGCTAAACTGTGAATTTGGAAATCATGGCATTAAGACATTAAGTGCTAGAAAAGGAGCAGTAAGATACAGATTTGAGAGGCTTGTATGAAATGGCTTGAGAATACACAACCACTCATTTCTAAGGGGCTATCCATTTTGAGTTTCAAACAAACCAATTTCTCAATATGCTTTAGGAAAGGGTAAATCTGTAAGATCAGGAAGGACTATTTTTTTTAAAGATCTATCTATTTATTTGAAAGTCAGAGTTACACAAAGAGAGGAGAGCAGAGGAGAGGAGAGGAGAGGAGAGAAGGGGGGGAGGGAGAGAGAGAGAGAGAGAGAGAGAGAGAGAGGTCTTCCATCTGCTGGTTCACTCCCCAGGTGGCAGCAATGGCCGGAGCTGCACTGATCCAAAGCAAGGAGCCAGGAGCCAGGAGCTTCTTCCGGGTCTCCCATGTGGGTGCAGGGGCCCAAGGACTTGGCCATCTTCCACTACTTTCCCGGGCCACAACAGGGAGCTGGTTAGGAAGTAGAGCAGCCAGGTCTTGAACCAGTGCCCATATGGGATGTCAGTGCTTGATGCCAGGGTATTAACCCGCTGTGCCACAGTGCCAGCCCCAGGAAGGACTCTTTTTAATGTCCTAAAATGTATCTAGAGTTCTCTTATCTAGGTA
This sequence comes from Oryctolagus cuniculus, assembly GCF_964237555.1. NCBI lineage: Eukaryota > Metazoa > Chordata > Mammalia > Lagomorpha > Leporidae > Oryctolagus > Oryctolagus cuniculus. Next base: position 3,256,264 of record NC_091438.1, on the reverse strand, counting down.
GCTAGTATTTAAGGACAAAATCAAGTTATTTTTTTAATTGGTGAAAATTACTTCCTTTTAAAAAATGTTTACTTATTTTAATCTACTTGAAAGGCAGAGAGACAGAGAGGGAGGGGAAGAAAGAAGCTCAGAGCTCAGTCTGGGCCTCCCCTATTGGCAGCAGGGGCCTAGGCACTCAGGCACCACCCACTGCCTCCCAGGATGCCAAGCAAGAAGCTGGGTCAGAAGCGCAGTCGCTGGCACCTGAACTGGAGCTGCACTGTGGGCTGCAGGTATCCCAGGCGTCAGCGTGACCCACTGTGCCACACTGTCCAGCTCACAGAGTCAAGTTTCAGAGACTGGACTAGGAACATCCTCTGAGCAACACAGGCTCTTTCTCCCATGCTCTATGAAGGGTGGTTTAGGAGTTAAACAAGCTTGCATTTGCAGTCTTGTTCCACTAAACATTAGCTGTAGACTTTATAAGCAATTCGTTTATACTTCTTACTCAGAACCTTAATTTTTATATATATTTTGTAATGAGGTAGCATAAACAACACCTCCTCGTATTGAGCATATACTATATACTACAGCACTGAGCCACATGTCATAGCATGCAAGCCTCACAAGGCTGAGCTAGGTGCTACTATCCCCATTTTATAAACTGAATAAACCGAGAAAGACTGAACAACACGAACAGGTACCAACCCTAATAATGACAGACTCAGCAAGCCTGCTTGACACCAAGGCTGCAGCCTGGATCGCAGCATGTTACTCGTGTTACAGGACAGCCACCTGTATCACCTGCCATCTAGCCAGCACCACGCCTCAACCCAGGCGCTTCCATAAGCCTGTGGCCACCAAGGGAGCGTGTCCACTGCTATGCTGACATCTACCTGGAAGACAACGGATCTAACACATCTGTCTGGCTTACGGGCGGACCCTCACCCTGATTTCCTGAGCAAGCCGGAAAGCAAGGGAAGGTCAGATAGCCCCTCGGGGGAGTGGATCAGGACTTGAACTCTCAGAGAGGCCTGTGGGATTCCAAAGTCTTTAAAAAAAAAAAAAAACAAAAACAAAACCAAAACAGGCATGGAGGCGGAACTACCCAGGAGATTTCAGCCTAAAGCACATCACCTCAGGTACCAGAATCGGCACCCAGGCGGGACATTTTTTTTTTTTTTTTTTTTTTTTTTTTGACAGGCAGAGTGGACAGTGAGAGAGAGAGACAGAGAGAAAGGTCTTCCTTTTGCCGTTGGTTCACCCTCCAATGGCCGCCGCGGCCGGTGCACCGTGCTGATCCGATGGCATTTTTTGAGACCTCTCTCTTCATACCCATCTCCTCTATTACTCCTCCATGTCTTTATTTCTTGCTGATTTGTCTGATTCTTTGTACTCAAAGAAGAGGAGAAAAATTCAGTCTGTTTTTCTTCTAAGCAGTAATAATTCTTTCCTCATTATATTGGTTATTCTCAATTTGGTGCTAAATTAGGGCAACACTGAACCTTTTGTTCTTTGCAAAAATGAAGAAGCAACAGATCTTACGTTAGAGCACCCCCCCCGGACGTTTATCTCCCCCCTGGGGGCAGCGAGGCGTGCTAAAAGCCACTGTAATATCTCAATTCTACTTCCTAATGAGATGTGGGTTAGAAATTTATCACTTCAAACTTTTAGGATAATATGTGGAGAGTAACAGAATGGTTATCAAGGGCTAAAATTCCAGAGTGTACTATGTAAGCCATGCATTCCATCTGGCTACACGTTGAAGATACTGCTCTGTTTCCAGGGAGCAGATTAGCTAGATGTAGTTCCAAAACTGGGCCACAGAAAGCTGGCCCAGCCGCGCATTCACAGTGAGCTAATGAAGCTGCTTTACAACTAGATGATGAGACAAGAGAAAGAACGACTGCGCAGCCAGGTCGGACAGGGCTCTCCATTACCTTCACATGGTGCTTTTCTACCACTGAACACCGACCAATCTGAAGCAGCCTTCTGTCAGCTGTCACTGGCAGTTAGACCAAAAGTAAATAGGTGTCTCTTGCTACAAATACAGTGGGCTGAAGGCTGCGGGTATGCATACTAGAAGAAGTTTAATTCAAGACGCATGTACAAGACAACCTGAGTCAGTCTGTCTTTAGAGAGATTCAACTTTACTATGCCAAACTCTGTGAGAAACAATGGGAAGAAAGAAACGAGGAGACTTCTATGTGTTCATCAAGGACTCAAGTGCACGATGACTGTCTTGCCATTTTAATGCATTTTTTAAAGATTTATTTTATTATTTGAAAGCTAGAGTTAAAGAGAGGAAGAGACAGAGAGAGAGGTCTTCCATTCGCTGCTTCACTCCCCAAATGGCCGCAATGGCTGGAGCTGTGCCGATCTGAAGCCAGGAGCCGGGAGCTTCTCCAGGTCTCCCATGTGGGTGCAGGGGCCCAAGCACTTGGGCCATCTTCTACTGCTTTCCCAGGTCATAGCACAGAGCTGGATCCAAACTGGAGGAGCTGAGGCTTGAACTGGTGCCCATATGGGATACTGGCATGCAGGCAGTGGCTTTACCCACTATGCCACAGTTCTGGCCCCTGATACATCAACTGTTTAACACTGGTAGAAAAACTTTATCCCTACACTTCTGCATAAAGAAAATAATAATCTGAAGCTGGTGCTGAGTGTAGTGGGCTAAGCCGCCACCTGCAGCATTGTCCTCATCCTATTTGGGTGCTCGTGGTTTGAGTCCTGGCTGTTCCTCTTCCGATCCAGCTCTCTGCTGTGGCCTGGGAAAGCAGTAGAAGATGGCCCAAGTCCTTGGGCCCCTGTACGCTTGTAGGAGACCAGAAAGAAGCTCTGGCCATTGTGGTCATTGGGGGAGTGAACCAGCAGATGGAAGACCATTCTCTCTGTCTCTGTAACTCTCTCAAATAAATAAATAAATAAGAAAATAATAGTCTATTTCCTCACTCATTCAACAAGTATTTACTGCCTATTTATTGTGTAGCAGACATAGCCATATAGGAACAAATACAGTGTGTACCCTCAAGAAATCTGCCATCTGGTGGGGAGAAAGTCTGTTAGAACTAAACAGATGCTGGACTTACAACGTAAGGTAAGTGCGTTCAAGGAGAAGCAAAGCTGGAGATAACAACAGACATGACTCTAAGATTGACTGATTGCTTCTCTGAGGAGTGACAAAAAACAAGCCCCAAAAACAATCAGAATAGGAAAATAGGAAAAAAGGGGGAGAAAGTGCGCCAGGCCCCGGGCCCAGGGAGCACAGGGTGGGGGAAGGGAGACAGGCTATCCAACTTGCAGGCTCAGCGCGGAGTGGACATCCAGGCCGTTACACAGCCGCAGCGCGGCTCCGGGCGAGATGCTGGGGGGGGGGAGTGGGGGCAGGTGCTGGAGCGTACTGAGGGGAGGACTTGCTCGCTGAGGCTGAAGAGGAAGAAGGTAACAGCACCAGCCCGGGGTGCGGGCCTCCAGGACCAGCCTCACAGCGCCTCCTACTTCCAGTCTCCTTCTCCGCTCCCTCCACGCGTCAGCAAGGAGCCACGTGCACGCGAGGCTGCTGTGTGACGATTCCACCGAGAGTGGAGAGGAAGACAAAGATGACAACCTCTGCTTCCGAGGAGTGCGCAAGGAATTCTATTCTTCAGGGTGGGAAGGGGAAGGGGAGGGGAGGACGGGAGAAACACCAGTTCGCAGGGATTCATGGCGTGAAGGTAGCTCACCTCTGGCTGAGACTGCCCCCCACACAGACAGGACTGCCAGCGACTGTCTCTCTGCCCGGAGCACTGCGGGACAGCAAGCTCATCCAGCACTTCTGTGGGCCCGACGGCGAGTCCGCCTCTCCCGTGCCCCCTCCTGGAGCCCCTCTGTGAGTGCACGCTATCACCCTCCACTACAGACGCGGAAACAGGAGCGGAGAGGACCGAACAATCTACCCGGAGTCACACAGCAAGCAAGCTGGTGACTCGTTCCAACCCAGGCCTCGCTCTGGGCCACTAGGCTCTACCACTGTTTCACCAACATTAGTGCTTTTCTTTCCTTCCTTCCTTCCTTCCTTCCTTCCTTCCTTTTTTTCTTTTTTTTTTCTTTTGATAAATCTGGATGCTACAATTTTGCCTCTTTTTTCTCCCAGCCTTCTCTTATCGTTTAAACCTTTTCTCATCTACTCAGTTATATAACCATCATAAAGACTCATCCGACTTCATTGTCTAGAGCCTCAGTTGCAGGAAAAGCAGTCTGGAGTACTTAGGCACGTATTTCTGGAAGAAGACAGCATCGACAGTGCCGCTGATGACGGCTCCCACGTATACTGAGGTCCTAGAGGGCCTGCATCACGGGCAGTTATCACCGACTCCTGAGGCCTGCGAACACGGAATTAACAATTCTGGGAACTCACACAGCGCCTGCCAATTTCTCTACGACCGATACTGGATTGGTTCCTTATAGCACAAGGAAGCCCATGTATGAGCTCGTTAGTTCCGCAAGTATCTACAGTGTGCAAGGATACATGGATGGCTGTGATACAACTGTTGCATCAAGAAATTTACCACAAACTTTGAAACTTTTATTAACGCTGTGACATAAATATAAGCATTGGGCTACTGGAGCTTTTGGGAGAATGATTTTACAAATCCATTAGGAAATTTGAGTCAGATTTTAAGGGAGGAACTAGCATATATGCATTGTCCTGGAGGAGGTTTTGCTATTAACCATTCAAAAGTATCAGCGGGGGTTTGTTCAACTCAGTAGCGTCCAGGGACTGCCATCCTGCAGCTGTTAGGCTACCTGGCTTGCCAGAATTTTGCAAGCAATTCATTAAGGGCCAGAGGAGCTCATATAGTATTTCTAGTCAATCCAATTTAAAATTTTCTGACATCCTTATTTACACTAATTAGAAAATCCTTCGGTGTAGGTATAAATATAAGTTGGTTACACTTACAGTAGTTATGTCCTTTTTTTTTTTTTTTTTTTGACAGGCAGAGTTAGACAGTGAGAGAGAGACAGAGAGAAAGAAAGGTCTTCCTTTTCCATCGGTTCACCCCCCAACAGCCGCTGCAGCCGGCGCACCACGCTGATCCGATGGCAGGAGCCAGGTGCTTCTCCTGGTCTCCCATGGGGTGCAGGGCCCAAGCACTTGGGCCATCCTCCACTGCACTCCCGGGCCACAGCAGAGAGCTGGACTGGAAGAGGGGCAACTGGGACAGAATCCAGCACCCCAACCAGGACTAGAGTCTGGTGTGCTGGTGCCGCAAGGCAGAGGATTAGCCAAGTGAGCTGCGGCGCCGGCCAGTAGTTATGTTTTGATTAGTCTTTTCAGTCCCAGCCGACTCTCCCTATACTGTGTAATCCCCTCTCACTATGCTTCATATGTTAATTAATAATGTCCCAGGTATAGACTGGCCAACAAGCCATGTGGGCTATGCTGAAGCATTTTAATATAATTTAAAGATGGCATTATAGTAGAGCAGTGAGAAGGGCAAGACATTCCATATGAAGAGATCAACTCATGATTGCTTATTTCTTTGTCCATTCGATAAAGCAAACAGGAGAAAATTTCTGAGGGCAAAGGCAAGGAGCTAAACAATACGAGCCTAGTAACCCGGTGAGGAGTTAGTTAGGTGTCTGGGTGAGGAGTAGGTACCTGGGTGAGGAGTTAGTTAGGTGTCTGGGTGAGGAGTAGGTATCTGGGTGAGGAGTTAGTTAGGTGTCTGGGCGAGGAGTTAGTTAGGTGTCTGGGCGAGGAGTTGGGTGTCTGGTGAGGAGTTGGGTGTCTGGGAGGAGTTAGGTGGGCTGGCAGAAGGAGCCTGCAGAGCACGATGGACTGAACACACCGGACCAGAGCACAGACACGGAGCTGGATGGCAACAGTCTAGGTTGCCGCCAACTGATGAAGGCCTGACCCCAGTTGGGGAGCTGCTAGCTCGGTGACCATACTTTCTGAAATAGCGATCAGGCTTTGGTCTTACCAGATGCTTACGCCCACCGTGGACATAAGAAGCACTCTGTGAAATCAAAGAACCTGCTATCGGCGTGCCCTTTACCAGGTCTCCCTCGACACCCGAATGTAAAAACCCTTGCTATGTTTCCCCATTCTTTCCTTAAAGAGTCTCAGTTTTATGCCTTAATGATGGATCTGATCATATTTCTTTCAGTCCCTGCAGCGCATGAGCAGAAGGAACCCAGGCAGAGACCTACCTGTCACATAGCCTGACCATGCTGGCCCGATCCTAAGCCTCTCCAGTCCACACTGCCTTGCCAGGCATTCCTGCACACCAGCCTTCCCCCACCCCCAGTTGGGAAAGCACCATATGAGACAGATTTATTCTGCTGCATACTTGCAAGTGATAACAACAAAGCCATTTTTCTCAAAAGACTGGCTTCACAGATCATGACTGGGCGAAAGGCAGGAAACCTATAACAATTATGAAATATTAATTTTCTTTGCTTTGGTAGCTTGTAGGCTTTTGAGGTACAATATTTACTATTCAGAACTTTTTAACAACATAATCTTTGGGCTGGTGTTGTGGCGCAGCAGGTTAAACCACCATCTATGATGCTGGCATTCCATATTGAAGTACCAGTTCAAGTATCAGCTGCTCGGCTTCTAATCCAACTCCCTGCTAATGTGCATGGGAAAGCAGTGGAAGATGGCCCAGGTGCGTGGGCCCCTGCACCCACATGGGATACAAGGATGGAATTCCTGGCTTCCTGCTTGCCAAGCTGTTACAGACATTTAGAGAGTGAACCAGTAGATGGAAGATCTTTCTGTGTCTGTCTGTCTATCTCTTTCTCTCAGTCTGCTCCCCAAATAGATAAACAAATCTTAAGAAAAAAAGACAATATTGTTCCATCACTGAGGTTTTTAAATGGGGCGTGTTGATGTGGGGTCACTGGTGCTGTGGCACAGTGGGTTAAGCTGTCATCTGCAATGCCGGCATCCCATATGAGCACCAGTTTGAGTCCTGGCTGCTCTGCTTCCGATTCAGCTCCCTGCTGATGCACCTGGAAAGCAGGGGAGGATGGTTCTCCAAGTCCTTGGTCCCCTGCACTGACATGGGAGGCCTAGAAGAAGCTCTTGGCTTCGGCCCAGCCCAGCCTTAGCCATTGCAGGAGTGAACCATTTGGGGAGTGAACCAGTAGATGGAAGATCTTTTCTCTCCTCTCCCTCTGTAACTCTTTCAAAAAAAAAAATCTTAAAAAAATTGTAATCTGCAGGCTGGTGCTGTAGCATGACAGGTAAAGCCAACACCTGTGTTGCCAGAAACCCACATGGAGGCCGACTGAGTGCCAGCTGCTCTATGTCCAATCCAGCTCCCTGCAGATGCGCCTGGGAAAGCAGCAAAAGATGGCCCAAGCCCTTGAGCCCTCGCACCCATGTGGAATATCTGGAAGAAGCTCCTGGGTCCTGGCTTTGGATCAATCCAGTTTCAGCCGTTACAGCCATTCAGGGAGTGAACCAGCAGAGGGAAGATTTCTCTCTCTTTTTCTGTGTGTGTGTGTGTAAACGCACATACGCATGCAACTCTTTCAAATAATAAATAAATCTTTTATTTATTTATTTATTTGACAAGTAGAGTTATAGAGTGAGAGAGATACAGAGAGAAAGGTCTTCCTTCCGTTGGTTCACCCCACAAATGACCACTACGGCTGGAACTGTGCCCATCTGAAGCCAGGAGCCAGGTGCTTCCTCCTGGTCTCCCATGTGGGTGCAGGGGCCCAAGCACTTGGGCCATCCTCCACTGCCTTCCTGGGCCACAGCAGAGAGCTGGACTGGAAGAGGAGCAACTGGGACTAGAACCGGTGCCCATATGGGATGCTGGCACCACAGGTGGAGGATTAATCAAGTGAGCCATGGTGCCGGCCCTAATAAATAAATCTTAAGGAAAAAAAATGTTAATCTGGGTCTATCCATTAAGATGCTAGGTTGGGCCCACATCCCATACATAAATGCCTGGGTTCAATTCCTGGCCCTGCTCTTAATCCCAGCTTTTTGCTCATGTCCATTTAGGGAGGCAGCAAGTGATAGCTCAAGTAGTTTGGGTCTCTGTCACCCACGTGAGAGACATGGACTGGGTTCTAGGCTCCCATGTTCAGTCTGGCCCAGCCCAGGGAGCTGTGGGTATTTGGAGAGTGAACCAGAGGATGGGAGTGTTCTCTCACTACTGCTCAAAAAGAGACTGAAATGAACAATTGCTCTCTAGCTAGACTTAAAGTCGTTTTTGTAAAAAGAATGTTAGGAGCCAGCGTTGTGGTGCAGTGCTGTGACGTCGGAATCTCGTAGCAGAGTGTCGGTTAAGAGTATGGCTAGTCCAGGTCCCATCCTGTTTCCGGCTATTGCACCTGGGAAGGCAGCAGATGACGGCCTAAGCACTTGGATCCCTGCGTCCAGTGGGAGACCCAGATGGAGTTCCTGGTTCCTGGCTTTGGCCTGGTTCAGTCTTTGCTGTTGGGACCATTAGAGAAGTGGACCAACAGGTAGAAGCGCTCTCTCTCTCTCTCTGTTGCTCTGCCTTTCAAACAAACAAACAAACAAACAAACATTTTAAAAAAGAAAAAAGTAACAACAGAAAGAACATTAAGGACATCATGAAAATAGATCAGGAAAAAGGGTTTTTGTGAAGAAAGTGACAGTAGAAGGGCAAAGAAACCAATAAGACAGAGGTCTTTCAAGCAAGTCTTCCCAGGTCATTTCAGTTAGGCCAAGTGTCCCTCTCCTTCTTGAAATAATTTATGATTAGTCGATACCATTCATCTAATAATCACATATGGCTATGATGAGTTTTTCCTGGGATACGAAGTTTTCTAACTGCATTAAGATGCCTTTTTTAATATAGATTTTTATTTATTTGAAAGGCAGAGTTGAGAGAGAAACAGAGACAGAGTCAGAGCGAGAGCGAGAGAAAGAGACAGAGAGAATATCAATCTTCCATTTGCTAGTTCACTCCCTAGATGGCTACAATGGCCAGGACTTGATAAGACCAAAGCCAGGAGAAGGAACTCCATCCAAGTCTCCCATGTGGGCGGCAGGAGCCCAGAGATTTGGGCCATCTTCCGCTGCTTTCCCAGGTGCATTAGCAGGGGGCTGGACTGGAAACAGAACAGCTGGGACTGGAACAGGCGCCCATTTGGGAAGCCGGCATTGCAGGTGGTGGCCTAACCTGCTGTGGCCCCCTGCCTAAGGTGCTTTAGAGTAAAACAATCTATCCTGCTTCAACCTAACACAAAGCTCATTACTTAGCAGAAGCCTAAAGCAGATTTATTCAGTACGAACACTGTCAGTGTCTCGGGTGCAAATGGAGTGTGTTAGCTGGAGTGCTGGGGCAGAGACGGGAAGACTGTGCCTGTACTTTCTCCTGCAGCACGGGTATTCAGGAGCTCTGTGATGACAGACAGCTGATAGGTGCAACGACACAGACATCTTCTTGCCACAAGATATTTTTGTTACCTAATTGAGAAAATTGCGATAACCAATTAAAATGGCAGTTTTCCTGATATGTTTGACAGAGCCAACAATTACATGTGTTCTAGGGGTAATTTCTAAAATACTGTGTAAGGATGAGACTATTTGAGGAGACTGCAGGCTATACAGCTGGCGCATTCCCCATCTTTAATCTTGGAAGGAGCAAACATGAAGGAGAAAGTAAAATCTCTATGCTTCTTAAACATGAAGGACAGACACGCACCTAACATCAACAACAGCACGTTTAAGAGAATTCTCATTCTGAAAAAAGGTACTGTCCAGTTTTTTCTTGAAAGCAATATGCAATCACTATTAGGTAACTAGATCAAATGAAAATGTATCTGAAAGTGGGTTTGGCTGCACACAGGTAAAGCCAAGGCCACAGGCTGGTTTGGTTTATGCGTCTCTCTCAGGTCCAGAGACTGCAGCTTACACACGCACGATAAGTCTCCAAAGTGGGGGTGGGGTAGCATTTACGTTCTCATTTCTATGGAGACTGTGGGAGGCACGAGAAACAGGTGCCTCCACCCCTCACTTCCCTCCATCCACCCAGCCCTTCGCATTTCCATGGGAACAGGGGCACCGGACCTCCCCGGAGCTCAAAGTAAAAGCTCCCGCACAGGCTGCTGCTGTGGGGTGTCAGCTGAGAGCCGCAGATGACAGTTCACAGCAGCTGTTGAAATGTTTAAAGGTGTTTTCCCTAATAACTCCCCCACTGTAATAATTTACAAGGGGAAACTGACATCCAAGAGGGGTCTTTTGAGGCCTAGGCTGTTGCTGCCTTTCATAACCTCATTTTCATCTATCATTTGAAGAAGAACGCCTGCAACAGAAAATGCAGCGCATGAACACTCATCCAATCACTCTGCCGTCACGAACTTCCTGGGAATGGTGGACGGGACTCATTCAACTGAGGGTAGACGGAGAAAGAGAGGGGAGGTGGAGGGACCTTACCTAATATTCAAATGCTGCTTCATTATATTTAAGAAGCTGTGGGAAAACGCGGACCACGGAGCATCCGGAACTTTCTGAGGGATCTGGAGTGGAGCCTTTGGAGTGAATCCCACACACACACACACACACACACGTCGCTGTTCGCCTGGCCCCTCTCCTGAGTTTGAATGGTGCTGCCTTAGCTACTGTAACTGAAGACAACAGGCCAGACCTCCCTGAGGATCACCCATGCAGCTGCTCTGAAAGATGCACGCAACGTGATTTGGGGAGAGCTGTCTTACACGGTTTCAGCTTTAGGGGCGATACCTTCACTGATGACCTGAAATGAATGGCATCCTAGAAAACATCTGCGAAGGCTGGGCAAGAAAACAAAGCATTCTCCGTGTTTCCCACGGCCAGCGGGACTTGGTCTCTGAGGGACTTCTCCGGAGAGGCTGCGGTACCGGAGGGCTCACTTTCACTCGGCTTTTGCTCGCACGTGCCTCAGGCAAATACCAAACCAGAGCATCTTTTAGTAGGATTCAGAACAGCCGCAGAGCGCAGGCCACAAGGAGGCCGAGGTATTCTAACAGAACTCCGGGGCCTAAGCGGGCGCCTCACTGGAGCCACTCAAGGTGATATAATTTCAAGTTGTATAATTTCAAAGTTCTCCTTAACAAAATTCATCTTAATCATAAAGGGGAAGAGAGCAACTTTATCTGCAGAACAAGCAGGGACAATTCCAGGACAAGAATTCAATTTAATCAAGAGTTCAATTTAATCCAAAGTGCTCTCTTCTTCCTAAAAACCAGCCTTTCTTTGGACTTCATATTTTCATCAATTCCACCAACGTGACTCATGATTGGCTTTCTTTTTGACGGCATTTGCCACCAGAAACAACATTACATTTAAATGTCGATGCTGCAAAGATAACTGGTCTCATCTGGACTCACATCTTACTCAGCCTCACAGAGTATTATACAGATAGTAGGAACTTTCACAATATTACAAAACGTGACAGTTCCACGGCTCTTAAGGAAATCCCGCAAAAACTTTGAAAACAAAAAATGACAAATTCATCATTAAAGAAATAACGAGGTGAGGACATTCTGGGGCAGAGGGCTGAGCCGCCGCATGGGACGCCAGCCTCTGGGAACAGAAGTGCCCATCCGAGTCCCTGCTAATGAGCCTGGGAGGCAGCAGGCGATGACACAAGTGCTTGGGTTCCTGCCACCCAAGCGGGAGGAGACTCAGATGAAGTTCCCGGTTCCTGACCTCAGCTTGGCCCAGCCCTGACTGCTGTGGGCATTTGGGGAGTGAACCAGTGGATGAAAGCTCTCTTTCTCTGTCACTCTGCCATTCAAATAAATCTTTTTAAAAAAATGATAGTACAAGACACAACACTGGATACGACAGAAAACCAGGGTCTATGTAGCTATAAATAACTGCTTTTGATTAGGGATGGAATACAAGTAGTTAGTTGTATAATTTCAAAGTTCTCCTTGACAAAATTCATCTTAATCATAAAGGGGAAGAGAGCAACTTTATCTGCAGAACCCAGCAGGAACCAAAGACTCAAACGATCTGCGTGAGCATCACCAGTGAAGGAGGAGCCACAATTATGCTCCATCTGATTGCGTAGATGCAGGGAGGAAAACACAGCACAGCCTCTATGATATTCTGGCTCAACACGTGCACCCTGAGTCAGTCGGGAGGAACCATCAGACAAGCTCACCCTGAGTGACATCCTACTACAGAGGTAGCTTGCGAGCTTCGAAAGCACCAACACCAAAGGGAGGGCGCCGTGGCTCAGCAGATGGAGCCAGCCCTGGGACCCCCAACCCCCATACTGGAGTACCTAGGATTCAGTCCTGTATTGACTTCTGACCCAGTTCCTGCTAATAGCCCTAGAAGGCAGCAGGAGATGGCCATCACTTGGGTTCCTGCCATTAATGTGGGAGACCGGGATGGAGTTCTTGGCTTTGGGTTTCAGCCTGACCCAGCCCTAGTTGTTGTAAAGTGAGCCAGCAGATGACGATCTCTCTCTCTCTCTAATAAATAAGTAAATAAAAAAACCTTTAAAAAACAATGAGAGAGGCCAGTGCTGCAGTGTACTGGGGTAAAGCCCTGGCTTGCAGTACCAGCATCCCATGCGGGCACTGGTTCAAGTCCCACCTGCCCTACTTCTGATCCAGCTCCCTGTTAATATGCCTGGGAAGGCAATGGAGGATTTCCCAAGTGCCGGGGCCCCTGCACCAAGGTACTGAGAAGAAGCCCTTAGCTCCTGGCCTAGTCTCAGCTGTTGCAGCCATTTGGCGAGTGAACCAGCAGATGGAAGACCTTTCTCTCGCTCTCTCTCTTAACTCTTTTAAATAAAATAAATCTTTTAAAAAATAAAAAAGAATGAGAAACTTCCTAACTGAGGGTGGCTAAAAAGAGAACTGAGCACAACAACAGGCTCAGAAAAGTTCTTTTACAAATTCTATCACGTACGTGAATGAATACCGCCCTTTGAAAACTTGAAAGACAAGGACTGGCTTTCTGAGTGGTGTTGGTATAATCAAAGAAAGAAAAGAACCAGCTGATTTCTCTAGGTCCTTCCTAGTTTATCAATTCTACTCAGCTTACTATAGCTATAACTGCTTATCTATGAGCTACAGCTCACTGAATAGTCTGAACATGGACAGCTCAGAACTTCACTGGACAAATACAATGCCAAAAAAACAAGATCAGCCTAAGGAAATCCATTTTATCATGTAAATGTTATTTTAATGGTAAGAAGGTTAGTCTCAAAAAAAAAATCTGTGATGAGACATAAAATAGGAGGCAGACAATGTTTTCAACCAGTGAGACCACAATAATCCTTCACGCGGTATTTCTGCATATTGATTGTAGGCTCGACCAGGAAGTAATAAAAAGGCATATATTTAAATGCTTTCTGAAGTTCAATATTGACAAAGCCTTCTGGAATAAAGCAGAGGTCTCTGTTCTCCCTTCTCACAGGCTAGGAGACTAGCAGCAAATGGTAAACACACATCTAAAACACCATCCGTTTATCGTATAACTGAACTTGAGATGGTCACAGTTCACCAATTAATCAGACTCTTTAAAACCTTCAGCCTAATAGCAGAATAAAGCTATCCCTGTTACACAGGTACAAAAGCTCCCCGCCTTCCTTACTCCATAAATACTCCAACTGGCTAAGGTGACTAATCCTGAGTTAGTACAACCTAATAAAACACACGATAATAACTGTCACTTCCCTAATCTCTTTTGTAAGAAGCCTATAAGTATTGCCAGAGACAAGTAAGCGTTGATTTGGCTCAAGGGTACTGGCTTCTATTATGCTTCGCAAAGAAAACGCCTGAAAGAGATCTGTGAACAAAAAACATTGTTAGAGGTTACAAGGATTGACCTCCCTTATTCAAGCACTCAAAGCCAGGCTTAGAGGCACAGTGTAAGAATATAATCTCACCATTAGCAGCAGGAATTCTGAGTCTTATGCTTAGAATATCATACAAAAGACATTCATTAACTTTCTCTTTTAAAAGAAATGTGAAGTTTTCATCATGTACGAAAGACCAAGTTCTGCTGGACACACACCTGTATATCCACTCCCACTACCTACAGCCTGGCCTGGGGGACGTTCAAGAATGTTGAGAAGTACCCCGAGAATAAATCAATGTGCTAAGAGCATCCATAGTGCTTACTTTGCTAATCTATTTTAAAAGAGGGGACAATGATAAGATGATTTTTAAATAGTTCTGGTTAAAATCAAAAGAGCAACCAAGAAAACTCCACTAAACTTGGAGGTTAAAAACAAAACAAAACAAAACAAAACACAAACACAGAAACAAGTCAGGATGGGCATTTGGCCTGGTGTTAAAAGGCCTGCCTTTCCTATCAAAGTGCCTGGGTTTACGCCTCGCCCTACTGCTGACTCCAGCATGTCTGCTAATGCAAACCCTGACAGGCATCAGCGACGGCTCCAGTGACCAGGCTCCTGTCACCCACACGGGAGACCTCGATTAAGATCCTGGCTCCCAGCCCCAGCCATTGCAGGCATCTGGAAAGTGAGTCAGTGGATGGTAACTCTTGTCTATCTCTCTCTCTCTGCCTCACCAATAAATAAATTTAATTAAAAAAAAAAAAAACACTATCCCCCACTTGATAAATTGGAACGTAATAAATTCCTTAACTTGGACCAAAGTTTTTTAATATTCATTTGAATTTCAAAAATGCACCCAGTTTTAGATTGTTAATTGCAGCAGGTGTTATATTGATAATACGGTTATAACTTCAAGGTCCTTATCTGTTTATAGACATACACACACACACACACACACACACACTGAAGTATTTATGAGTAAAATGAGTCTGGAATTTTTACATGTTACTCCTGCAAAAAAACACGCAGGAGAGACGAAACAAGCAAAGCAAGGAACTAAAGGTTACTGAAGCTGGACAATAGGTCCAGGAACATGCATGCTCCTGTTCTCTCTACTTTTGTGCGTATTTGAAAAAAAACATTTTTTTAAACATTTACTTATTTTTCCAAAAGGCAGAGCTACAGAGAGGCAGAGGCAGACAGAGAGATACCTCTATCCACTGGTTCACACCTCAAATGGCTACAATGGCCAGATCTGGGCTGCTCAGGAGCCAAGAGCTTCCCCTGGGTCTCCCACACGGGTGCAGGGGCCCAAAAACTCGGGCCATCCTCTACTGCTTTCCCAGGCCGCAGCAGAGAGCTGGATGGGAAGTGGGACACCAGGACCCCACGCAGAGACTCCACTCACATGCCACAGTGCTGGCACAAGGTGGTGTGGATTTAAGTTCTTTCCCTTTAAAACACTAACTTAGAAATGTAACTACTGTTGATGTTCTCAACCACCTAATACTATAATCATAATAGTTACTGTCAGACCTCAAATATAACATAACTGACTTTCATTCATTCAAATTTGGATATACTGTGGGTCAAATTACAGTTGGCGAAAGTTAGACATAAAGTGTATATAGTAAATTGGCCCAAATCCCAAGTCCATGTTGAATACAATTCCATTATAAATTAATTCCATCATATTCCACTTCACGGATCACAGTACATTTTTTTCTTATCTGCTTCTGAACATAGAGCTGAAGAAAACAAGTGACAACTAAATCGTGACTCAACAGTGACAAAAGCAAATTAACTGAATTTTGCTTTAAAATCACCAGGGATTGGCATACTTCCTAAATTTCTAATTATTTCAGTGATTTTCGTTTTAGCAGCAAACAGGCTGGCAAAGTTCAGTGAAAAGAAATGATGAAGAGTGGACTCCTGACAGACCAGGCCGGCACCTCAGCAAAGCACCAAGAGCCCGTGGTGGCTTCCAGCAGTCTGACTGAGGACCCGGCCCTGCTTCACGGGTGGGATGAGGGACAGAGGGCAGTGAGTGCTTCTCCAGCTCTTCCTTCCAGCATCCGCAGTCATGTCCAGCTAGGCTCTTGTTCAACAGCAGGACTATCACAACCCCAGGACCGAGCAGTCTGCCGGGGGCAGGGCGGAGCGCGTTCACAGCGGAAGACAAGAGAATCGGGATATAACAACACTGCTGGGGCGAGCATTTATGTTCATGTTCCACATCAGAGTGCCTGGGTTCAACTGCCGGCTCCGGCTCTTAACTTCAGCTTCCTGCTAACGCAGATCACGGGGGACAGCAGGGAAGGCTCAGATAACTGGGTTCTGCCACTCATGTGGGAGACCTGGATTGTGTTTCCAGATCCCATACCTGGTTCTGGCCCAGTCCCATAGCTGTGGGCATTTGGGGAGTGAACCAACCAATGACAGCTGTATGCGCTGTTTCCAAGAACATGTCTCTCGGCAGTCAGAGATCCTCCAGGGTAGGGACAGGCTCCAGTTCCTGGCGCTAGCCCTGAGCCCATCACAGAGCAGGGCACTCGGTAAATATTCCTGGCACTAGCCCTGAGCCCATCACAGAGTAGGGCACTCGGTAAATATTCCTGGCACTAGCCCTGAGCCCATCACAGAGCAGGGCACTTGGTAAATATTCCTGGCGCTAGCCCTGAGCCCATCACAGAGCAGGGCACTCGGTAAATATTCCTGGCACTAGCCCTGAGCCCATCACAGAGCAGGGCACTAGGTAAATATTCCTGGCGCTAGCCCTGAGCCCATCACAGAGCAGGGCACTAGGTAAATATTCCTGGCGCTAGCCCTGAGCCCACCACAGAACAGGGAACTCAGTCAATATTCACTGACTGAACGTATGCATGAGTTGAAAATAAACAAAACCCCCCAAGAAAGGGGGAAAATACAAAAAGCTTCTGTACAGAGAGAAAGAAAAAAATCACAAATTCACAAAATAGTGCAGGTTAGAGGATCTGCTTCAATCACTAAAAGCATGTCTGAAGTCCCCAGGGCTGCACCTGGGGCTCAAGGCAGATAATGAAATTAACAGCCTCAGGCAAATCTTTACAGGCATTTTGCTTATATTATTATTTTCCTTCTAGAATAACCCCCTTTTCTTTTATATCAATCATTGCCTGTCTTATTTACTCTTTTGCTTATCCATTTATTTGTTTACATACTAAATACTTTCATTATACTAGGATACAATGATTAAGAAAATAGTTACCATTTCTGTTTTTTTTTTTTAAAGATTTATTTATTCATTTGAAAGGCAGGGTTACAGAGAGGCAGAGGCAGAGGCAAAGAGAGAGAGAGGTCTTCCATCTGCTGGTTCACTCCCCAGATGTCTACAATGGCCCTGAGCTGGGCCGATCTGAAGCCAGGAGCTGGAGCTTCTTCCGGTTGCAGGGGCCCCAGGGCTTGGCCCATCTTCCACTGCTTCCCCAGGCACATTAGCAGGGAAATAGATCAGAAGTGGAGCAGCTGGGACTTGAACCGGCGTCCATATGGGATGCTGGCACTGCAGGCAGTGGCTTTACTTGCTACACCACAATACCTGTCCCATCATTTCTTTGAAGATACTTAGTCTAGTGGAGAAGTTGAATACATAAATCAATGAAGATTAAAGACTATCAAGGTCTGTATAGAATCTCTATAGAATGGGTTACAAGGAGTCAAGGGTTGCACTACCTGGGAGTCAGGACATGTATGAGGGCACTACAACAAGTTCATGTGAAAGTACAATAATGGGCTGGCGCTGTGGCACAGCAGGTAAAGCTGCCACCTGTGATGCAAGCATCCCACTGGGTGCCGGTTCCTGTCCTGGCTCTACTTCTGATCCAGCTCCCTGCTAATGGCCTGGGAAAAGCAGCAGAAGATGGCCCAAGTGGTTGGATCCCTGCACCCAGGTGGGAGACCTGAGTGAAGCTCCTGGTTCCTGGCTTCAGCCTGGCTCAGCTCTGGCCATTGAGGCCACTTGGGGAGTGAACCAGCAGATGGAAGATCTCTCTTTCTATGTCTCCCTTTCTCTTTGTAACTCTGACTTTTAAATAAATAAATAATCTTAAAGTGAAATTAAAAGATAAGTTTATTTTGGTACAAAAAATTGAAATCCATGCCTAATTTTTCACAGTGTGCATTTTCCATGAACTTTCTGAAGATCTCTTATATTACAGGGGAGAATGATGAGAGAACCAGGAAAGAACACAGAGGCGAGGACAAATGGTGACATGACAGGACTGGGTCTGCAGTCAAAGCCCCTGATGGCCCAGTCTCAAACGCTAAGCAGAACTGGTCCTGGTTAGTACCCAGATGGAAACAGGACAGCACCTCTTCACTAAGTAGATGCAGGCCTACACTGCCTAGATCAGCTGCTCACCTCCTGTCAGAGTGGCACCACTCTTTGAAATAGAGAAGGGAGGAGAAAGAGTAAGTTTGGAGGATAAGTTCATTTTAAAATTTTGGAGTCTGAACCACATACTTCTATCTATTTATTTATTTATTTATCTATTTTTTAAAGATTTTATTTATTTATTTGAAAGGTGGAGTTACAGACAATGAGAGGGAAAGACAGAAAGAAAGGTATTCCTTCTGTTGGTTCACTCACCACCAGAGCTCAGCCAGGTGCTTCCTCCTGGTTTCCCATGCGGGTGCAGGGGCCCAAGCACTTGGGCCATCCTCCACTGCTCCCGGGCCATAGCAGAGAGCTGGACCAGAAGAGGAGCAGCCGGGACTAGAACTGGTGCCCATATAGGATGCCAGCACCGCAGGCGGAGGATTAGCCTACTGAGCTTTCCTAGGCCATAGCAGAGTTGGAATGCAAGTGGAGCAGCCGGGACTCAAACCAGTGCCCATATGTGATGCTGGTACTGTAGGCGGTGGTTTTACCCACTACACTACAGCTACAGCCCCAGTCAACCTCATTTTAGTCAACACTGGGGCCAGCATTGTGGTGTAGGATGTTAAGCTGCTGCCTACAACACCAGCATCCCATATGGAAACCAGTTTGAATCCAGTTTTCCACTTTTATTGCCAAAAAATATTTTTTAAGAAAGATTTACTTAATAAATACAAATTTCATAGGCACAGCTTTAGGAATATAGCGGTTCTTCTCCCATACCCACCCTCCCACCCCACCTCCTACTCCCTCTCCTATCCCATTCTTCATTAAGATTCCTTTTTAATTAACTTTATATACTGAAGATGAACTCTATGCTAAGTAAAGATTTCCATAATTTGCATCCATACCGACACACAAAGTATAAAGTACTGTTTGAAGTCTAGTTTTACTGTTAATTCTCATAGTACAACTCATTAAGGACAGAGGTCCTACATGGAAAATAAGTGTATAGCGACTCCTGTTGTTGATTTAACAATTGACATTTTTATTTACGACATCAGGGATCACCCAAGGCTCTTGACATGAGCTGCCAAGGCTAGGGAAGCCTTTTGAGTCCACAAACTCCGTCAATATTTAGAAAGGGCCATAAGCAAACTAGAAGTTCTCTCCTCCCTTCAGAGAAAAATACATCCTTTTTGGAGGGCCCCTTCTTTCCACTGGGGTCTCAGAGAGATCCTTCATGTAGATCATTTTTTTGTTATAGTGTCTTGGCTTTCCATGCCTGAAATGCTCTCATGGGCTTTTCAGCCAGACCAGAAAGCCTTAAGGGCTGAATCTGAGGCCAGAGTGTAGTTTAGGGCAATGTCATTCTATGAGTCTGTGGCATGGACGGCTTCCCATGTCGGAGCATTCTCTCCTTTTTAATTCTATTATTATTACCAGACACTTGGTCTTATTTATGTGATCCTCTGGACACTTAATCCTATTTATATGATCAATTACATACTTAATATAATCAATTTTGAACACGTAAGATGGCATTAGTCCCACCCAGCTTAATGGGATTTGGAGTCCCACGGCAAGTTTTCAGCTTTACCCTTAGGGGTAAGTCAGGCCGTGGGAATGTGTGCTGAACTGTACTGTTCTTCCCTCTCTCATTCTCAGACTTATTTTTTACTAGTTGTAGGCACCGCTGTAGAACCCCAAACTGGGTCTACTTGCCAGACGCACAGAAAACCAATCCCTGGTACCGAGGTGGTGGGAGAAAGTAGGTATTTACTGTAAAGTGAGTTAGGTGTAGGGTTGAAGGTTCTCACAGTTTAGAATTCTGGCTGAGAGGTACATGACTGGCTTGTGTCCTAGTTCCTGGTTGGCCGTGGAGCTCATGACCCTCCTTTGATTGGCCAATGATGCCGTGATCTTTAGGGAACTTACTATGGCCAGGTGGGCTCCAGGTGGTCTGGGGTTGCATGAAGGTGGCAGCCACATTCTGTCCAGACATGGAATTTCCCTAAACAAACCACCCCAGGACAACACTGGCCATCAAGTTTCTTACCTATTGCAGAAGCAAGAGACACCTGGAGTGTGGTGATGAGAACCTTACAAGGCCGGCTACATCACTTCCTTAAATCAGTTAATTCCTTTTCTTGAGGGGCAGGCAAGGACGCCTTAGGCTGAGGGAGACGGAAGAGAGGCTGGTCCTGCTTCTATATAATGGGGGTTTGGTTTCACTTCCAATCCAGCTCCCTGCTAATATGCCCAGGAAAGCAAAGGAGGATGGCCCAAGTGCCTGGGCCCCTGCAGCCCATGTGGGAGACCCGGATGGAGTTCCTGGCTTCAGCATGGCCCAGCCTTGGCTACTGCAGGCATGTGGAGAGTGAACCAGCAGATGGACTCCCTCTCTCTCCCTCTCTCACTCCATCTCTCCCCACCCCTCTGTCACTCTGCCTTTCAAATCAAAAATAAATATTTAAAAATAAGGCCAAAATTGAGGCCAGCCCACTCTTTTCTGGTGAGTGATAGTCTCTTTTGCTTCCAATTTTGGGATCTTTCCAAAACACAATTATTTCATAATACAGTTCTAAATTATAAAGGTCTCTTACTATTATTATTCAAACTGCAATATTTCAGAATAAATTCTGATTCCTATTCAAAAGCAAACATAATTGTATTTCTGGATACAAGTTACTAGCATTTCTGGCACATGACAGGAACTCAATAAACACTTTTTGAAATGAAGAATTACCAAATCAAGGCAGCTCAAAAAAAATGTAAATGGTGTAGCTTGGATCTGTAGTGATTGCATTTGAAAAAACAGAAACAGAATTTTCAGTTTTGAAATAAAAACTGTAAGTAGTTACACTATTTCTATCACCAATTATCAGGCTCTTGAACTCTCGCAGAGAGGAATATTTGCAATCCCCACCACAGTGCCTTACACATAAAGCTCCAATGCTTTCCTCCTGATGTATATGTAAATATATATTTATCCATGCAGATTTATAAATACAGTCATGTGTTGCTTAATTACAGTTGTGAGAGATGCCTCATTAAGTGATTTTGTCATTATGCAAACCAAAAGTGTACTCATCCAACCAACAAGGCTACAGTCTTACTCATGGTATCTCTAGGACCATTTCCATATATGAGGCCTATTACTGACTGAAATGTCACACGGCTATGTAACTGGACATTGTGTGATTGGAGGGACCATCTGCTAATTGCCTCTAATCACGCATTCCTCCTGATACGTACTGGATGAACGTTCTCCCCTCAAACTGAGATGCTGAAGGCCTAACCAGCAACATGGCGGTATTCAGAGGTGGGCTCATGTCCTTATCAACGAGGAGGAAAACAGATCAGGACTCTTCCTCTCCTCACGTGAGAACACAGTGGCAAGGCGGACATTGCAAGCCAGGATGAGGACCCTCACCAGGAAACCAACCTGCTGGAACCGTGACCCTGCACTTCCCAACGTCCACAACAGTAGGGAGGAAAAGTCCATTGCTTAAGCCATCGCAGACTATGTTGTTTTGTTACGGCAGCCTGACTTGAACTTGTTCCTTACTGTGCTGAGTGCTAGCTGGGCACATGACCTTCAGCTAAAGATTATGTAGCCAAAGGCTCTTTGCATCTAGAGCGGCCAGTGACAAGTTTTCATCTACGGAATGATTGCAACTGACAGAGAAACTCCAAAGGAACAGCCATGCCCTTTCTTTTCCATTTCTCCCACAATCTTCAAGTGGAACATGGACTTGAAAAAGAGTGGTGGGGGACCATAATATGACCATGAACTTGAGGGCAATACCCTGGAAGAGGAGTCTGAGTTTTTGACCTCAAGGTAGCCACCATGCCACCTTGTTACACTCAAATTGTTACTTGCTACACTCAAATTGTTACTCAGTTATGGATGGATCCAAGTTACTGTCCAAATGTCTTGATAAATAGTATTCTAATACAATAATACTTCATTTTTGTGATATATTTTCCCCCAGTTTTGGCCCTTTTTCTCTCTAGACTGACATGTTTCCTGTCTTCTATTTATTTATCTGACCTGTTAACATAAAACTTTATTCAGCTCCCGCATCTCTCTCTTCAGGGATGTTGAAGCGGGCTAAGGTCACCTCAGGTCCCAGCACTGACAGGACTGAATGAGAAAGCATGATGGTTCAGATATATTACTGTGAGAGTCTTGACAACCTAACCCGGTGAGGACGGACATCTAGATGAACGGGGTAGAACTCAGAATCCAGAATTCAACCCTTACATTTATGGTCAACTGATTTTTAACAAAGATTCCAAGGGAAGTCCAATGGTAAAAAAATAGTCTTTTTGACAAATGATACTGGGACAACTGGATATCCCTATGCACACACACACAAAGTAGGTAAACTTTCATGTTATACTTACCAAGACAGAGTGAAGCAAAATGCATCATATACTTAAATGTTAAAAGCAACTATAAAACTTTTAGAGAAAACTTTGAATTAGGCAAAGATTTGAAGATATGATAGCAAAAGGCTAGTACGTGAAAGAAAAAAATCATTTTGCTCTTAAAAAGATACCATTAATAACAAGCAAAGCTAGAGATTGGGAAAAATTTAGAAAGTCACATATCTGATAAAGTACTTGATCCAGAACAATGTAAATAAGTAACTCATGTGACTTGATAGCAATACAAATACCTAATTTAAAAATGGGCAAAAGCTTTCAACAGAAATTTTACCAAAGAGACTACTTGCAAGTACATAAACAGATATTTAAGATCATTAAAAATATAAGGGAGGCTAGTGCTGTGGTATAGCAGGTAAAATTGCCGCCTGCAGTGCTGTCATCCCATGTGGGTGCTGGTTCAAATCCCAGCCGCTCCACTTCTGATCCAGCTCTCTGCCATGGCCTGGGAAAGCAGCAGAGGATGGTCCAAGTCCTTGGAACCCTGCACCTGTGTGGGAGACCTGGAAGAAGTTCTTGGCTCTTGGCCCAGCTCTAGCCATTGCAGACATTTGGGGAGGGAACCAGTGGATGGAAGATTTTCTCTCTCTCTCTCTCTGCCTCTCTGTGGCTCTGCCTTTCAAATAAATAAATATATCTTTAAATATATATATATACATATATATATATGCAAAAACTTCCTATGGGATACTACTATATATCCACTAGAATGACCATAATGAAAAAGACTGAAATCATCAAGTGTTGTTGAGGATATGGAGGAAAAAAGAATCCTTACAGACTGATGACAGGAACAGAAAATGTTATAGAACTTTGGAAACTAGTTTGGCAACTATACAAAGGTACCATACAACTCGGCAATTTTACTCCTTTTACCCAAGAGAGATGAAAACATGTTCACGCAGAAATTTGTGTGGGAAAAGTTTATGGGAGCCAAACATCAGAACTAAGTAAGAAGTCTAACAATTGGTAAATGGATAAACTAACTGTGGGATATCCATACAGTAGAATACTATTATCCAATTAAAAGGAACAAACTACTGATAAAACATATCAGGGATGAACCTCAAATTCATCATCTATGTGAAAGCAGCGAAGTGGCACACAGTAAGACACTGCTCATGTGGACGGCGTTCCATCTTGGAATTCAGGTGGGACCCCTGCTGCTCCACTTCCGATGCAGCTCCCTGCTGAGGAGCCTGGGAGAGCAGCAGAGGATGGCCCACGTGTGCGGCCATTCGGGAAGTGAACCAGCAGGTGAAGATTTCTCTCTCCCCGTCTGCTGTGCTGCCTTTCAAATAAATAATTTAAAAAAAAAAAAAAGGGTAACTTGAATGATAATACCCTCCCAAAAAAATCCAGGTACAAAGACTATGCATTGTATAATTCCATTTATATGAAATTTCCGGAGAAGGCAACTGTATAGATACAGAAAGTAGAGGTGAGTGGGTGGGATGAAGAGGCACTGCCGGTGAGCATGAGGGAATTTTTGGGAGAGAGAGAAATGTTCCAAAACTGAATGATGGACTTACTGAACATCACTGAAGAGTCCATGCAGGTGAATGTCATGCTATATAAACTAAAAGTTGCTTTAAGAAGTCAGAAAGGAAATCTAGGCAGACCCTCCTGCAAGCAGCAAGAAGGGAAAGGATGCTACAATACACTAACATGAGTTCCACCAGTCCTTCCCAGTCCCAGGTAGAATCTGGGCCCCGATTCATCTGTGTGGCTGGAGCTGTCACCATGGCAGAGACTACTAAAGCCGTCACCCAGCATGCACTCTCTACTTCTTGGTTAGCAGGACCCCTTCCTGAGTTTCAACTGGGCTCTCGCTTGCACATCTGAAGATGAGCTTTCCCAGCCACCTCCCTGGCGTGGTGTGGCCACTGATTCCATAGGGCTCTAACAAAGGAGACAGTGAGACGTGGGTCACTAAAAGGGCGGCTGTGTCCCCTCTCCCGTTCCCTGCTGGCAGGGGGATGGCACGAGCTCTAACAGCTCTGTGAGTGCTCCGGGAGCAGCAGGGAAGGATGGCACGGTGCCTTCCCGGCCTTGGGCCTCTCCATCTTGGACTGTATACGAGAACAATGATTAGATTCTAGGCTAACACAATTACATTTGAGAAAATGAAGAACAGAGTTCATCTTTTAACATCTGTCAACCTAGACAGCAGGTATCTTTATGAATGTTTGCACACCAACAATAAGAATGGCAACTAATCACAAAAAAATACCCAACAACTTTGTAAGTTCTCAATATTTAAGATCTGTTGTAGGTAAATGTGCGGGGAAATCTATCCTGGACACCAGCTGTATCTACAGTGCATGTGCTTGGAGAACATTCCAGAAAGTCACCGAAGCTTTACAATTTGGGTGTCAAAAGCTATTTTATAAAACAACAAATTGCCACTCTTTTTCATTTCAAATACTGGCATTAACATCACTATGTGGCCGGCACAGCGGCTCACTAGGCTAATCCTCCACCTAGCAGCGCTGGCACACCTGGTTCTAGTCCCAGTTGGGGCGCTGGATTCTGTCCCAGTTGCCCCTCTTCCAGGCCAGCTCTCTGCTATGGCCCGGGAGTGCAGTGGAGGATGGCCCAAGTGCTTGGGTCCTGCACCCCATGGGAGACCAGGAGAAGTACCTGGTTCCTGCCATTGGATCAACGCAGTGCACTGGCCGCAGCGCGCCGGCCGTGGTGGCCAATGGAGGGTGAACCAATGGCAAAGAAAGACCTTTCTCTCTGTCTCTCTTTCTCACTATCCACTCTGCCCGTCAAAAAAAAAAAAAAAAAAAAAAAAAAAAAAATCACTATGTAAAAGCTTGTTCCTTTTCTTTTCCCATGGCTAACTCCAGCGAAACTTTTAAGGTAGTCTCACACATGAAAAAAAGTTGGCAGGTAGCTCATTTATAAAATAATCCAAATATTTACTTGCCACCAGACCTAACGTACAATCAATCAAGAAATCAATCAAGAAAAGAGCTTAGAAGTCTGAAGGCAGTCAGTCCCCTTTTCCCCACTAAAGAAGAAATAGGGTAAAGCCTCATCAAGTTCCCACAGTAAGGCTTGCTATACATATTTACCTTATCAGGAAGATTTTTATCTCAAAACAAACAAAAAAAAACCCTGAAGTTCTTCAGGCAGGACAAGACCAACTGCCTGTCCAGACTCACAGTCGACAGGACAAACTTTCCTTTGAAACCTTTAGAAACACTAGGTTTTAGTGCTGCTGCCTTATTCACATACAAGTTAAAACCTCTAGGGGAAACAATCAAATTCGTTACGGTTGCAATATTCTCTTACATAGCCGTTATAAATAAGCATGCAGAGTGGACTCTACTAGACACTACTACTCAGACCCAAGGGTACAGTATGTGTCAGACATAATAAAGAGTGATAAGCTTTCACACAGAGCAAGGCAATGATTAAACCCTGGATACTGACGCTGCTTAATGAGGGGTATATCAAATCATCAAGGAAATCAAAGCACTCAGTAGCTGATGCCATTAAAATGTCATACATCTCAATTACCTTCAAGATAAAAGGAAAAAGACAAGAACAAGAACTAGGGGCCAGCACTGTGGCACAGCAGGGTAGGCTGTGCAGTAGTTCAGGTCCTGGCTGCTAGACTTCCAATCCAACTTCCTGCTCATGTGCCTGGCAAGGCAGAAGAAGACGGTCCACGAGCTTGGGTCCCTGCCACCCACGGGGGAAACCCAGATGCGGTTCCAGGCTTCGGCCTCACCCAGCCCTGACCAGTGAGACCATCTGGGGAGTAAACCAGGACATGGAAGATCCCTCCCTCCTCTCCGTCCCCTTCCTGATAACGCTGCCTTTCAAATAAATACATTTTTAAAAACACTTTTCTTTTTAAAAATCACTGTCTCTACAGTCATCTTCACTCTGGACCCTCAAGGTAAGCACAGCCTGAGCTCTCGAAACTGCAAGCAGCCCTCACTATCGAGTCCTAACTCAGCAGCTTAGAAGAATCACTGGGCCAGCAAGGGGAGCTCTGCTTTTTATAAGAATAAATGATGGGGGCAGGTGGGAACAGAGCTGTGGCACAGCGGGTAAAGACGCTGCCTGCAATGCAGGCATCCAGTATGGGTCCTGGTTCGAGTCCCGGCTGCTCCAATTCCGATCCACCTCTCCGCTATGGCCTGGGAAAGCAGCAGAAGATGGCCCAAATCCTTGGGCCCCTGCACCAATGTTGGGGGCTGGGAGGAAGCTCTTGGCTCCTGGCTTCAGAATGGCCCAGCTCCAGCCACTGTGGCCACCTGGGGAGTGAACCAGTAGATGGACGATCTCTCTCTGCCTCTGCTTCTCTGTAACTCTGCCTTTCAGACAAATAAATAAATCTTTAAAAAAAATAAATGATTCAGTTACATAACATGTATTCATATTTGAAAATAAATCCTAGAAAAGTAGAGATTTGTGAAAATTAAAAAGCTTTGTGCTAAAACATTACCAAAAAAGTAAAAAGGTATCCAACAGAATAGGCTAAAACAGTGATACATTTTCCAGCGGGTAAGGATTTGCCATCCAGAATGTACACTGTGGGGTGGGGGTTCAGCCTGGCAGTTAAAGATGCTGGTGAAAACATCTGTGTCCCGTGTCACAGTACCTGGGCTCGAGTCCCTCTCCAGCTCCTGACCCTAATGCAGACCCTAGGAGGCAGCAGTGAATTGGGCTCCTGCCACCACGTGGGAGACACAGTTGGGTGCCAGTACCCAACTCCTAACCTCAGGCACATCCTGTCCCCAACAACTGCAGGCTGGAGAGTGAACTCTCTGCCAAGTAAATAAATAAATAAATAGTTTTAAAACCTATAACCGAAAGAATAAATAACTCTCACACACAACAAAAAGACAAATGGCCCAATTAAGAAAGGGCAAAAGATACGAACAATTTCTTTAAGAAAAGATAAATTACTAGGAAGTACATGAAAATATATTCGACATAATTAGTCATTAAGGAAACACAAATCAGCATCACAATGAGCTACAACTTCACATCCACTTAGGATGGTCAGAATAAAAACTGGAAAGTAACAAGTATTGGTGAAAGAGTAGACAGATTAGAACCTTCATACATTGCTGGTGGGGATGTAAAATGATTCAGTCGCTGTGGAAACAGGGTAGTGTTTCATCAGAAAGCTAAATATAGAATTACTATCTGAGCAAGCAATTCTATGCCTAGGTACCCACCCCATGGAATTGAAAACAGGGACTTAAATAGGTACTTGTACACTCACGTTCATTATTCACAACAGCCAAATGCAGAAAGTCACCCATGTGACCAAGAACAAATGACTGGCTACACAAAACTTGGTCAATACCTAAAACAGAACGGTGTTCAAGCACACCAAAAGAATGAAGCACGGATACATGCTATGGCACTGATGAACCGTGAAAACATATGAAGTAAAATAAGCCCAACATGTAAGGAAAAAGATATTCAAACACTTCTATGAAATACCTAGAACAGGCAAATGCACAGAAACAAATTAGGTGAGAGGTTTCCAGGGGTTAGGACACAGGCCGAAAATGCTTGTGGATATAGTGTTTCTGTCTTGAGGGGTATGCACAAAACTTGGAAACAGTGATATTAGCATAACACCATGAGTATAATTAATGCCACAGAATCGCATACTTAAGGATGGTGTACAAGGAAATTTGATTCTCTAGATATTTTATCATAGAAAAAAAAAGCTTTAAAAAAAAACCCCCGAGGCACCACTTGACACTGCAAACTGGAACCCTCCTACACTGCTGGTGGGAACGTAAAATGGCTCAGCCTCTGTGAAAGCGGTGTGGCGTCGCTGCCGTCTAAATGTCTGTGTCCCTCCAGAATTGCTGAGCCGAGACCTGATCCCAAGGTGATGGCGGTAGGAGGCGGAGCCTCTGGGAGGCAGTGGGCTCACGAGGGATCGTGCCCCTGTAAGAGACACAGAGAAGGCTGCCCTCCTCTACCCCAGATGCCACACAGCAAGAGGCAGGGCCATCTCCGAAGCAGAGTGAGCCTTCGCCGGGCAGCACATCTGCTGGCCCGACCCTGGATCCCAGTCTCCAGGACACAAGCTACAGTCTCTGTTCTTCAGAAGGTACTCGACCTGTGGTACTATTTGCTAGCAGTTTGAATGGACTAACACAGTGGTTCCTCAAAAAGCTAAACACGGAACTGCCAAATGACCCCACGAGTCCACTCCTACGTATACACCTCAAAGAACAGATGACAGGCAACTCTCTAAGTGTATGTACAGGCACGCCCACAACACTATTCACCACAGCCAAAAGCTAGACGCAGCTCAAGCACCTAGCAACCGAAGAGTGGGTAACCAAATTTTGCTTTATAAATACAATGGAATATTATTTAGCAGTAAAAAGGAACGATGTACTGGCTCACGCTACAACATCAAAGACATCAAACACATTCTGCTGTATCAAAGAAGCAGAACAGAAGTGGTCACATCCACTACGATTACGTCTCTGCGAAATCCACAGAGCAGAAATCCGCAGAGACAGACTGCAGACGGATGGCTGCTGGAACTTCAGGAGAAAGGGAATGGGAAGAAACTTCCTTTTGGGTGAGGGGTTTTGCCTGGGAGTGACTGCAACGTTTTGGAACCACAACAGAGGCCACAGTGGTACCATACTGTGAAAGTGCTAGATATGACTGGATTTTTCATTTTAAAGCTGTATATTTTATGTTGTGTGAATTTCACTTCAATCAACTATTAGGAAAAGAACATTTCTCAAGGATCTAGTAACTGAACATACCGGAAACTATAAAGAGAACTTACAAAGAAGGATCAGTAATCAGAATCCACTGGGATGATGCTCAAAATTCCAATTATGTAGAGTTCTGGATAAAAAAAAAAAAATAATGGCCTGGACAGGTGTTCAGCCCACCAGTTAAGACAGCTCGGACAGGTGTTCAGCCCACCAGTTAAGACGGCCTGGACAGGTGTTCAGCCCACCAGTTAAGATGGCCTGGACAGGTGTTCAGCTCACCAGTTAAGACAGCTCGGACAGGTGTTCAGCCCACCAGTTAAGACGGCTCGGACAGGTGTTCAGCCCACCAGTTAAGATGGCCTGGACAGGTGTTCAGCCCACCAGTTAAGATGCCCACGTCCCTTACTGGGACACCTGAGCTCGAGGCTCGGTTCTGTGACTCCAGCTTCCTGGAATGTGCACCCAGAAGGCGGCAGTGATGGCTCCAGTAATGGGTTCCTGCCACCAACACTTTGGTCCCAGCTTAACCTTAGTCACCACTATTGTAAGCATGAGGAGTGAACCAGCAAATAGGAACATTCTTTCAATCATGCACTTTTCCTTTCAAAGAAATTAATGAAAAATAAAATGCAGGGGCTGGTGTTGAGGCACAGCAGGTTAAGCCACCGCCTGCAACACCAGCACCCCATACTGGAGTGCCAGTCCAAGCCCTGGCTGCTCTGCTTCTGTCCTACTTCCTGCTAATGAACCTGGGAAGGCAAAGGAAGATGATTCAAGTACTTAGGCCCCTGCCACACGTGTGAAACCAGGATGGAGGCCCTGGAACCTGGCTTTGGTCTGGCTGTTGCAGACATTTGGGAAGTGAACGAGTGGAAGGAAGATCTCTCTCTCTCTCTCTCCCACAATGCCTTTCAAATAAACAAATCTACTTAAAAGCAGAGCTGTGAGTCAAACCAGGCACTTTGATATGTGATGTGGGCATCCCAAGTGGCAACTCAACCACTGCTCCAAATGCCTGTCTATTGAGTATCTACTTTTTACGCCTTAGAATTTTTCAGTTACCTCTGGGTTTTATTCCTTGTCTTATGGCCCTAAAATTTCCTTTTACTTTGCTGCACAAGTGATAAGATCTGGTGGCTTGTCTGCCTAGTTCTTACATGCACATCCTGTCATCTGATACACTTAATTTTTTTTAAATTATTATTTGAGAAGGAGGGGGAGGGGGAGGAGGAGAAGGGGGTGGGATGGAGGTGAGGGAGAGAGGGAGAGAGAGTGGGAGAGTAGGAGAAGGGGAGGGGGAGGGGGAGAGGGAGAGAAGGGGGAAGGAGAGGGAGAGGGATAAAACACACCCATCTGCTGGTTTACTCTTCCAAAGCCAACAACTGCCAGGACTGGGCTAGGCCAAAACCAGGAGTCAAGAACTCAACCCAGGTTTCCCACATGTGTGGCAGGAACCCAACTACTTGAGCCATCGCCTGCTGTCTCCCTGAATGTGCACTAGCAGGAAGACAGAATCAGGAAGCAGAGCATGGGATCTGAGCCCAGGCACTCCAGTACGGGATGTGGGCATCAGGAAGGCAGGATCAGGGGGCAGAGCATGGGATCTGAGCCCAGGCACTCCAGTACGGGATGTGGGCATCAGGAAGGCAGGATCAGGGGGCAGAGCATGGGATCTGAGCCCAGGCACTCCAGTACGGGATGTGGACATCAGGAAGACAGGATCAGGGGGCAGAGCATGGGATCTGAGCCCAGACACTCCAGTACGGGATGTGGGCATCAGGAAGACAGGATCAGGGGGCAGTGCATGGGATCTGAGCCCAGACACTCCAGTACGGGATGTGGGCATCAGGAAGACAGGATCAGGGGGCAGAGCATGGGATCTGAGCCCAGACACTCCAGTACGGGATGTGGACATCAGGAAGACAGGATCAGGGGGCAGAGCATGGGATCTGAGCCCAGGCACTCCGATACGGGATGTGGGCATCAGGAAGGCAGGATCAGGGGGCAGAGCATGGGATCTGAGCCCAGGCACTCCAGTACGGGATGTGGGCATCAGGAAGACAGGATCAGGGGGCAGTGCATGGGATCTGAGCCCAGGCACTCCAGTACGGGATGTGGGCATCAGGAAGACAGGATCAGGGGGCAGAGCATGGGATCTGAGCCCAGACACTCCAGTACGGGATGTGGGCATCAGGAAGACAGGATCAGGGGGCAGAGCATGGGATCTGAGCCCAGACACTCCAGTACGGGATGTGGGCATCAGGAAGACAGGATCAGGGGGCAGAGCATGGGATCTGAGCCCAGACACTCCAGTACGGGATGTGGGCATCAGGAAGGCAGGATCAGGGGGCAGAGCATGGGATCTGAGCCCAGGCACTCCAGTACGGGATGTGGACATCAGGAAGACAGGATCAGGGGGCAGAGCATGGGATCTGAGCCCAGACACTCCAGTACGGGATGTGGGCATCAGGAAGACAGGATCAGGGGGCAGAGCATGGGATCTGAGCCCAGACACTCCAGTACGGGATGTGGACATCTGAACCACCGGGCAAACACCTGCCCCATGCATGCTTTTCATGCTATCACTTACGTCTGATAATTCCACTTGCTGGAAGTACTCCCTCTCTTCACAAATCACATACTCTTTCCTTGCTGAGGTATTTGTTACTACCTGCCTTGCCTGCTAGGTTGCAAACCCTGTGAAGGCAACGACCATATTCACTTTGCTTTGTCTTTAGTCTTAACACTAACACACTCCTGGGCACAAAGTAAATAATAAACGTTGCATGTTTTACAAGCTTAAACTTGTTTACAATTATTAAAATATCTATTAAAATATTATTAACATGCTGTACTAGACAGTCACTCTAAGTATGCTTGCTTTATATAAGACAAGGCTCCTTTTCCGTGTACCAAGCCAAACGCAGCATTTTTGGAATTTAGACAAGCATGGTTACTTTACTATCCAATTACCTCAAAGAAAGCATGCAAAAATCTGGTAGCAGTGCCAATCATTGTTAAAGACATCATTCACCTTTAAGTTTTATGCTTCCAACATCAAGAAAACTCTAATCACAGTTTTGATGTCTAACTTATCATCCTCCTGAGAAACTTCAAGTAGTGAGCCTCGGCTGCTCGACTTCTGATCCAGCTCCTTGCTAATGCACACACGGAAGAAGCAGAGGGGAGAGGCACCAAGATGGCAAAATAGGGAGGGAGCTGAACGCTCTAGTCCAAGGGAAGATAGTTAAAAACAATGTGGAGAGAGTGTAATTTCAGGGAAGAGTTAGGGAGAGAATGGGAGAAGAAACTCCACACAAGCTAGCAGGACCCTGGGGATCTATGTGGAGGGTGTGGGTGCACACAACTCAGGACCCCAGCAGCTGAGAGCCTCAGTACCAGCTTTGGAGAGGGAAGTGAGATCAGACCGCAGCAGTCCAAGCACCGGCAGGAAGAGCCTGGCTTGGTGCCCTGTTGTGGAGAGTATACCTGCCAACCTAGAGGGAAAATAAGGGGGCATGTTTCTCCCTCCCCAACCACCTGGCATCAGTGTCCTGTAACTAGCCGAGAATGGGCGGGCGCCATTTTGGACATTTATAACAGTTTCACTCAGCAACCAGTGGAAAGGAGACATCTGACTCTGGCTAGGAGAGCTGGCAGGGGGTTGGGAGCTCGTGACTGTGGGAGCCGTGTGTGCTGGGACTGTGTAAACACTGTGCCTGCATGTGAGGGCGCAGGGTGTGGCTGGGTCTTTTAGCAGTCACTGTGGGCGGCTCCACGTGCTTAGGGTTTCCTGATTCCCTGGTAAGGGTTTTTGCTGCGGGATCTGTGCTCACACCAAGGACTACATAGATCCTTAGTGTGGTTCTTGTGGCAGCGTTGATGAATATTGTACCCACAGGGGCTAGTGCCCAGGCATTGGTCTCCTTGGAGGAGGTGAGGGTGAGACTATGCCAACAGAGCTGAACAAACCTCCCCTCTGATTTAAAAAATAAAAAAAGATTTACCACGCCCAATTTGGGTGTCACTTTGGACACTCCCCTTGGAGCACTGAACAGAGCTCCCTGGACACACCCAGCACACCCCTCTGGGTATTCACTGAAAGAGCACACACTCCACTAAGCCACGGAGGAAAAGATAAAACCTATCACAGGGAAGAAAAAAAAATAATAAACCAACAACTATCTCTACAAATGCCTAAAAATAAATGCAAGTCAAGAAACAAGAATAAGGAAGATAACATGACACCCCCAAAGGAATACAATACTTCAATACTAGAATGTGAAAATGAAGATTCAAGAAATGCAGAAATGGAACTCAAAAAAATAATTGTAGGATTACTTAGAAGTAATCAGAAGCAAATTCACAAACTAAAGAAGTCCATACATGACACGAAAGAAAATTTTTTTTCATGAAATTCAGACTCTAAAGAGAAATCAAAATGAAACATTGGAAATGAAGAATTCAATAGATCAAATAAAAAAAGTGGTGGAAAGTCTTAACAACAGATTCAGTGAGGCATAAGAAAGAAATAATCAAGTTACAGTCAGACAAAAAAAAAAAATTAGAAAACTAAACAATGGTGTTGGAGGTCTATGGGATACTGTCAAACAACCCAACATAGGGGTCTTAGGAATTCCTGAAGGTGTGGAAAGAGCAAATGGATTAGAAGGACTTTTTAGTAAAATAATTAATTCTCATACAGTGTTTAGTAAGTAGGAATTTCTAATCAGATATTACTGCAGTTTTTCCATTAGAGGATGTCACTTTCTGTTGACAAAACTGTAGATGTACAGTTTTGTCAATATAAATTATGTGTTTATATTTTCTGCTGCTGAAAAATATAATTTATTTGCTACAGCTAACCTAATCATAATGATCATACAAAAGGTCCATGATTGTATGTATATGGTAGATTACTGTTCAGCAAATATGTACTGCCCCCTAGTTCCAATCTCTGTGTTGAAACTGGCCTTTCATTTGCTTGGTAAACGGGACACAGACAAAAATCAAAGGGTGCTACATCCAGGCCTAGGCATTTAAGAGGCATCAGATGTTTCCAGTGATCCTCTGGGAACTTCCGAACGCTGCCAGGAGAAGAATCCGCCCCAGGTAGCCCACTGATCATGGAAGAATGCGCAGACCTACCGGAATCCACGGCCTGCAGTGAAACTCGGCTATGCTCAGTAAGCCCAGTCCAGACCGGCCAACCTCTAGTGACTCAAAGGTTCACAGGGAAAGATACTGCTTCCTGCTAGACGCCACTGAGATCTGTGGTTGTTTGCTGTGCACCAATGTGTAACAAAAAAATACGATACACGTAGTCTTAAAAATCTCGCTTGATTATGTAATGTTTTCCTCCATTCCCTCTACAGAAATAGGATTCCTGGGCATGCTTAAACTCCTGTGGCTGCCAGTCCGTTCCCACAACCGTGTTTAAGTTTTCAAAGAATTGACTGCATTTGTTCTCAAACCTGTTGATATTCAACATAAAATAAATGGAAAAGGCAACTGAATTACTGTTTCTATAAACACTAAACTGAGTGGTTTGGAATGACTGAACAGAGGTGAGGGATTAAATGCAAAACAGTCACATTAAATGTGGTAATGCTACTACTCAAAGTGTAAAAAAGTGAAAAAAAAAAAAAACCAGTAAATTTTGCCTGTAGATTGCTTTACAAGTTTATTAGTTTATTCCCCCTCTTTATAAAACAGAATATGCAAAGCACATGGATTTCAGAATTCCTATGCAAAAAAATGACATAAAGGCCCAAAAAGAAAATTGACAGTGAATAAAAAAAGTTAAAGTTTTTAATCGCTTCTTGGCCTTTTGGCTAAGCTCCAGTGTAAAATAAAAGTTTAAGACAGTATACATGATTTTTTATGCTTTTTTTTTTTTAACCAACCAACTACAGTTCTATCAGACAAAAGGGCTTCTACGACACTTCAGCCTACTAGAATCCTAGTGGAGGTATTATGATCATCAGGGCTGCAATGTTTGTTGTTGAGACTCCTACTTATAAAAGAACTTAAAGTCCCTGCATTGAGTTTGAATACCACCATTTTACTGCACGGTGAGTTTCAGTGGTGCTCTAAGTATCTGCTGTCAGACTGGCCGGATAATTTAATCACCATTTTAAACTATTAACCTCACCTCCAGACTAATTCATCATTCTCTTAAAATATAACGGCATCATCTAAGCAATAAATCGATCACAACTTCGCTTGACCTACGAAGCTCTGCATCGTAACCTGGTCTCTAAGTTCGTGCCCGAACTCTTCTCCTGCCAGGCTGCCCGTCTTGAGGCGTCAGGCTACACTGACTCTGCTGTTCTGGGAGGGTCTCGAGCTGCTGGCCACTTCAGTCTCTTCTCCAGAAGATTCCTCGGCCTGAAAAGTCTCTTTCTCCTCAACGATTCCATTTTATGCAACGGACTAGTAGAAATTCATGATACTTCTTATCAACTGTTTCTGTAACATCGTCTGTAAAAAGGCATTTGAAATGACTGGTAACTCAATCCTAGCCCTAGCAGAAAAATGATTTCTCAACATCTGAAATAACCGTAAGTGCAAAAAAGCTATACTTATTCTAACAGAAGCTGGTTGAATAAATTCATACCGACAGTACAATGAGCCAAGTCGTTTTTGGATGGTGAGTTAGTTTATAACATCGTGCTCGAAGTTCACCTCATTTTACGTCAAGGTTTTGAAAAGAAAAGAAAAACCAGCTGGAAATAATACTAAACATATGCTTATTGTGTGCTAGGTGTTTCTGAAATACTTGTTTTTTATATAGTAACTAACTTAATTCTCAAAAAAAATCCTACACAGCAGGTGCTTACTAACATGAATCCAATTTTATAGAGGAGAAAAATGAAGCACGGAGTGGGGGTGAAGTAACCCCTGAAGTCTTAGCCCTAAGCAGGGGTGCGGTGGGGTGTGGCTCTATACGATCTCATCTCACCCAGTGCTGCAACCTAACTCCACACATGGCAGAGCTGGAAATCTGTATGCTGCATGGCAGCAAGATTCTACCATGGAAATAAGAAGCCAAGAACGTGGGGACAGAGCCATAAATAAAGGAGATGCAAGACAGAAGTTAATTAGATGGCAAGAGAAAGGGAGAACGCCTGCCAGCATGAGTCCAGCACCCGCTCCGTGCCCAGCTGAACACTGCCCTTACATGTAAAGGAACACACCCTTTATTATGGTGTCCACAGGATAAATTCTCTTTCATCTGAGATTGCACAACATTATAGTACCTCCAGCTGTAGGAACCATAACTAATCAGAATTGATAATCCACATGAGGGAAGGTTTGGCTCCTTGGATTAAACTGAAATTGATAAAATAGTGTGAAAATATGCACATGCAAATAGCGATGAGGATTTTTTAAAATGTTCAGGTCGTTTTTTTAATTATGGAAAAATCTTAATTGGTTTACAATGTTTTATTCTGATCAATATGTGAGATGTATATCCAGCAATGATTTATAAATAACTATTGATTTGATTGTTTTACCCATCTCTGGCATATGAAATTCTTCTGGATTTTTTGTTTGGCTGGCTTGATGAAATCTATGTGCCAACCCGAGAAGGAGGAAGTAATCACAGAATGCTTACCCTCATCTCCCATTTATAGAACAGAAACACTGTAGCTCCCAGAAAGAGTTCCCTCCCTGCGCTGGCACACTGCTGCTATTTTGGTATTTGTCGGTTAAGAACACCTACCGATTGCCAATACAGAACAGCGCTATGTTAGTTCAGTTAGGCAGCTTTCACTGAAAGCCAGTGTTCCAACCTCTGAACAATCAATTCTTCTACAGCGATATATTACCGCATGGGATTTCTAGATGAGGAACAGGATAAAGGCAAAATGGGTCACCCTTCCTCCCCTGTATTCCTGACACCCACCTGTCCCATTCAAGTGGACACAACAGTCTTCCCAGTTTTATAAGGCAGTACACTTCGGTAATGTTCAACTTAATCACTGACTTGTGTAGATCAGCAGCTGCTTATTCTTAAGTAACATCACTGTATCTATACACACTGCAAGAGTGCCCAGTATGTGTAGAATAACTTCTTTGTCCATGCTGCCATTGGCAAGTGGCTAAGCACAGACGCTTGTCAACCCGTTCTGCCTGCACTGTCCTAATGCCTTTACATTTTTTCCTCTGTGCAGTGTGGCCCGTGCTGGTCTCTCGCTGCCTGTTTCTGCAATACTCAATTCCCTCTGCTTAGCAGCTGCTCTGGCCTATACGCAGTCCCTCCAACTGGCTGGTCCTACATTGCAGTTTCACCTTCCTGAGCTCACACCAAAGGTCTTCTGCACCATCTTCAGGGCAGGACGGTTCACGTTCCCTGAGGGCTGATCAGGATACTCCAATCAAGCAAAGTAACTTGCCAGGGTAGCCCAACTAGTCCATCTTCTCCACTGGTCCTTCCTCTTTCTTTGAGTATAATCCCATGGCGCCTTATCTACGCCTCGCACTCCTTCCTCAGACCTTCTGCAAGGGTTGGCGTGGCTCTTCCCTTATCACAAGGGTGAGAACCTCCACCATGCTGAGCACAAGTGTTCTCATTAATCCTCATGGTAATCCATGGAGGCGGGCCTTCCATGGTCTCCGTTTTTCAGATGATGAAACTGAGGCTTAAGGAAATTAAGGAATTTAATGGCAGACAGCGGATCTAAAACTTGAACTCAGGACTGTGTATCTTTTTTTTTTGGCATGTTTATTTATCAACTGTTATTTGAAAGCAGGGAAAAAGAGAGAGAGAGATTTTCTATCTGTTGGTTTACTCCCCAAATGCCCACAATAGCCAGGGCGGGGCCAGAATGAAGTCAGGTTCTGTAACTTACTGGGTGTGGGTGGCAGGGACTCACGTCACCTGAGCTCTCATCTGCTGCCTCCGAGGCACATTACCCGGAAGCTGAATCAGACAGCATGGACAATCAATCCTAGGCACTGCGACATGGAACACGGGCATCTCAAGTGCATCTTAACGCCTCTACCAAATGTCACCTCCCCCATCCTTTTTTCTTATCTGGGATTTACGTAAAGGAATTTGTGATTTTCTTGCATAATTTTTAACATTATTTTTTATTTACTTGAGACACAGAGATACAGAAAGACAAAGACACAGACACACACACACACACACACACACAGATCTCCAATCTGCTGCATCATTCATTTTTAAGGGATTAATAGGATATAGCTATATATTTTTTAAAGTCTTATTTATTCATTTGAAAAGCAGAGAGAGAGCGAGCGAGAGAGCGAGCTTCCATCTACTGGTTCACTCTCCAAATGCCTGCAACAGTTGGGGCTGGGCTAGGTAGAGTTAGAAGTCAGGAACTCCATCCTAGACTCCCACATGGGTGCCAAGAACCCAAGTACTTGGGCCATCATCTGCGGCCTCCAGGCAGTTAGCAGGAAGCTGGACTGGGAGTGGTGGCAGGGTTCAATCCCAGGTACTCTGATAAAGGAGAAAGGTATAGCAAGCAGCAGCTTACACCCACAGCGCCATAATGCCTGCCCCAGCCATATTTTTTAAAATGTAGATCAAGAGATTTCTGAAATCAATTTAATGTCTCCTAACTAGCCTTTAAAGAGTTAAGCAGAAAACAAATTTCATATACCCATATAGCAACAGCAGTTTAGGGTTAGTCAAATTTTCTTTGTGTATGCAAAGGTTTGCCATGTATTTTTTTTCCAAAGGGTTTCTATCGGAAACAACAGAAAGCCACAGAGCTATGAATGAAAAAGACACGATCCTGTTTCCACCCCTGAGAACCACTTACTTAATAAGATTCTTATCGCTGAAGGAATCCACAATATCTTCCATTATGAAAGAAAGTATAATTACAGAAAGATACTTAATTAATTCTGTATAAGAAGACTTCTAGATGCCCTAATAGTCGACCGAAACCCAAAGAGGATTTTATAAGTTAGCAACAGTATAATTTTCTTCACAGTGCAGTAATAAATCAGATTGAGAAGCAATTTATTTTATACTACAGAAAATCTGAGTACATTTCTCATATGATTTAAAGGGCTCATTTCAGAGCAAAAATTCAACATGGAATTCAGTATAGAATCTAAAGCAAGTGATAAGATTTCATTTAGAACTATTTTAACTTTTCCAGATGAATCAAAAGCAAATATTACTTCCAAACAACTATTTTAAATTTCAAATCTGATAAGCAAAACTGTCTTTTAAAAATTGTGGGACTTAACACCCAACATTTAATTATTTAAAAGTGTAAAGCAGAACAATAGTTTGTGTCTCTTTTATAACTGCAAGGTTTTCCCTATTAGTGACCAAATCCAGT
Source organism: Oryctolagus cuniculus (assembly GCF_964237555.1). Taxonomy (NCBI): domain Eukaryota; kingdom Metazoa; phylum Chordata; class Mammalia; order Lagomorpha; family Leporidae; genus Oryctolagus; species Oryctolagus cuniculus. The sequence goes on along the minus strand of NC_091438.1, from coordinate 3,216,621 downwards.
ACCAAATAAGCTTCAGGGTGGAGCTGGGCTGCATCAAGCCGTGCAGGCGCGTGCGTGTGTGTGTGTGCGCATGCGCATGTGTTTCCTGGGAAGCACAGTAATATTCATTCATTCTTCTCTCTTCCCAGTCTCTTACATGTGTGCATGCACACATATACACCCCCAGGGACACAAAATGTCCTCTATGTATTGAGTGGATGTCCACCACTTCAACCCCCTCTATACCCAGCCACTTCACAGATCTCTGTTTTGTTTCTCCTCTACACTGGTCTGGAAAAAGTTCAGATCCTATAAGGGGACCTTGACAGGGCCACCAAATAGAAATGACACAGAATTTGAAACTCTTCGGGTGAGTTTTCATGATGGAATGTCGTCATGGCGGAATATGGTCAAGCTGAAACTGAGAGGGTGTCCATGAGGATGGGCTCTCATATTCATACTTGGTGTGTGCACCGTGGGGAACCAGGTGTGGGCTGGCAATAATTCTCACATTATGTAATCAAAAAAACAAAAACTGTGTTGGTGCTGGAGTTGTGGCATAGTAGGTAAAGCTGCCGCCTGCGATGCTGGCATCCCATATGGCTGCTGGTTCGTGTCCCAGCTGCTCCACTTCCCATCCACCACCCTTCTAATGTGCCTGGAAAAACCAGTGCAAGATGGCCCAAAAGGCTGGGTCCCTGTGGGAGACCTGGAGAAGCAAAGCTCCTGGCTCCTAGCCTTGGCTTGGCCCAGCCCCAGATATCGCAGCCATCTGGAGAGTGAACCGGAGAATGGAAGATCGCTCTCTCTCTCTTTCTCTCTGTATATATTAAATAAGCAAGCAACAGACCCACTGCTTCTGTGCCAGACAACACTCCAGAAGCACATGGTGGCTTTGTATTTGTTCCGGTTTGGTTTTATTTCTCCAGGTGATTTGTTTAAACCGCATCTAGAAAACATTTACAAGTGTGGACACGGTATATTGAATTCCTCTGTGCCTGCTGCCTTGTTTCAACAATTACCAACACATATCATCCATCACTCCACTGGGTCATTTTGATCTGTGGCAGACACTTCATCTGTAACTACACAATATGGACCCCTAAATCAACATTTCAAAAACCAATCATGATATCATTGCTGGACAAGAATAAGTAATTCTCTGAACATCATTAAATATCTAATCAGTTCTCAAGTTTCCTCCAATGACCTTACAGATTTTTAACATTTTTTAACAGTTTAGCAAATTTGCATCTGGTTGATATAGCCCTCAGGTGTCTTTAAATCAATTTATAGGTGTCCCCTTTTTTGTTATTGTTCTAATTTGTAATTTAAAAAATTGCCACATTATGGTTTTAAATTAGGGTTTCATAGTAGTAAGGTGTAACTGTATGATGCACACTCTCATTCTGTGCCTTCCGATGAGTACCGTTCAAGTGCGGGTGGGAAAGTTTGCTTACGCGGCTAGTACCCCAACCTCTGCAGCTAGTTTAATGATATCCACAGAGCAGACACAACCCTTGTAAGAAATGCATTCTTCCGTTACGCCAGGGCATATATGCTAACACTTTTAGAAAATGGTCAAAAAACACAAACAAGGTATCTATAATAAAAGCTCTTCTCAGTCATAATTTAAGGCCCTGAAAGTTATTTGATTTTTTAGACAGTTTGATTCTTGATATCACTGCCCACTGACAGAAATGTTCCACTTCAGAGAGACGGAATTGTATGTACACAAGTGTTAACAGGGCTCACCTAATAATCATGTATGTACAGACAAGGAGCACACAGTACTGAGAGATATTTGGCCCTACAGACTGAACCTCACTGCATGTGACAGTATTAACTCAATATTTAAATGTCCTAGTGATGTGTGACCGTGTTTCACAATGTAAATAATCACAGAAACTTTTAGAGCCTGTCACAGCATGTGACACAAAGCCAACAGCACACTTCCACTTTAATTCCCAGGAAGCCATGCCTTGACTGCTACAGGAGGACAGCCACCATGGAAAGAAACACAGATCAGCTCCGGGGCGGTGTGCGCGGCAGACCTACCATAGACCTGGGCTTGCTGATGGCCACCAGACCAGTGAGGAAGTCTTCATCGTGCAGCTGGCTGAAAACGTGCGCGTCATACGCGACCATAATGGACACCTCTTCCATCATCTTGCCAGCTGGCCTCTCCACGGCAGCAGCTGCCGCCCGGGCTCCAGACCAGACTGTCCGAGGAAAAGCCGGCTGCCGTTCGGTGCCAATGCACACACCCACCTGAGTTGCAGGGGCTGAATGTCAAAAATCCAGAAAGAAAAAGACAGACACCGGGAGGAAAAAAAAAAGGAGGCAGCTACTATCTCAGGCTTGTCTAGCGACTCACCCCCAGTGGCAAACTAAATGAGGTCTCTTATCTATGCAGGAAGTATACTCTATAAACACCTTCTGCATTCTTAACCCAGCAGATGGAAAATTCAGTTTTTATATAACTTCTTTAAACTTCAAAAAAAAAAAGATAAAAGTTTCATAACTAGAAATATCCTATTTCAAAACACAAAAACAAAAATTGACTTATGTTCTCGGTTTGAAAAATTAATACTTCATCTTCTTCAGTTTTATTTACATGAAGATTCTTCTTGGAGAAGTAGATTTTCTTAATGCTCTTAGAGTTTATGTTTTCGTGTTCTTAGAAAATAAACAGATGACAACCATTTTAATTTCTCAAAATTTAGAGAATTCTTGGTAGTTAAAAATTGTTTCCTGAAGTTAATAAGGATTCTTTTTCCCCTCTGAGATTTCTGTTAAAAAAAGAAGTACCAAAAGATAAAAATGAAATAATTTTCAAAATCAATAATAATTTCCCCTTTACCCACTTAAAAAATAAGTATTTTAAACAGAATTTTGTTTTCTGTTATCCAAAAAACACTACAAGGGTCTCAGTTATAAACTGTTTTTCTCCCATAGATAAATATTCTCTTCATCTTTTATTTTTAAGGTTACCAAATCAGCAGATAGACATGAACTGATGGCATCTTAGCCATCAAAAGTATTTTTTGAAATCTAGCTGGATTTTTTGAAATCCAACCTCCATATGTCGGGATGAAAACTCTGAAAGCTACCCACGGTGATCACTGCAAGGCTGCCCCAGGTACCAGGAAACATAAAGTATGCTAACTCCCTGGAAAAACTATTACAAAGAATTAAATAAAACAGGGGGCGAGGGGGTCAGATAACGCTCCTCTAAAAGCTGTTTTCCCAATATTCCTAATTCAACGAGCCATCTCTGCCTTCCACAGATGACACTGCCGCGGCATGAGAAGTAGTATTTGCTTGAACTAGAAACCAATTTGCCTACGTTTGTCTAAAATCAAAGGAAATACAGCCCCTGGATGGAGTTCTTTCATCTCCATTACCATAGCAGGGTCATGCTGCCTAAATTTATTTGCTTTTCAGAAAACAAACACAACTCCCAGTGACATCTATAGTGTCTATTTCCACATGTTTTCCTAAAGAATCTTCATGTAGATCAACATGATTACTTAATTAGTACCCTGTTCCATCTAAACGTGATTAGGAGTTCTACAACTGCTATAGCAGTCTAGATTAAAAGCTGACGCAGGTGGAAGGAGAAAAAAACACCTTATTGCTAGGAAACAAGCAAGTCTAATAGGCTTATTTAGGCAAAAAATGCAATATTTAAATAAATCCTCAAGATGAAAACAGCTTCAAACTGCTTGACCCTTGTTGGAGCCAGTAAAACACTTTTACTCATTATTTGTTTTCGACAAGGCAGCTTTGTCTTCTAAGCATTATTTTCGTTAACTATTTTTTTCCAGCACATTTATCTCAATGCTGACTAGCCAGGCAAAAATTAAAGGGTAATCAGGAGACAAGGCATTATAAAGTGTCCAGGCAGTTCGTACCTTGTAAATTCCTGTTTCCTCTGTATCTTTTCAGAAGTAGTTTAAAACCTACTGTGAAAGTCTTCATGCATTCACTGGCACCGGAATATTTCAGATTTATCTTGCAGCACCGTTTTCTAGTTGTGAGCGCAATCCCTCTTGCTTTCATATTTTTCTTTGCTACAGTGACTCAGGGCTTCCACGCACTGATATCTGAATAAGGTGCTCGGACAAAGACACCTGTTGTGGAAGGTAAAGAGACGACTTCCCATAATGCCTTACTCCCTGCTGGCAACCGCCCAGGGGCAAACAGGAATTATAACCACTTGTGAGAGGCTGCGTAGGCACCCTAGGAGAGCAAGATCAGTGTTAACAATAGGTGATCTTCTTGGTTAGGAAGTGCACTCACAATCCAAGAAACAGGGAGCAGGCAAACAGTACCACACAGCCCCGGGAGATGCAGCGTAGTAAAACGAGAAAACTTTTAAGGCATCGGGCTGTAACAGGGCAAACGCATTTTTATAAACATCAAAGGCTGTGAAGTTTTAGTTTTACTTACACGGGAGCTAACAACTGCAAATAACTCGGGCCTTTTAGAATTCTACAGAGGTTCTTACGTAAGCCAACATTTTTTAAAAGTTCTTATTGTCTTCAAAAGATTGTTCTAATTAGCCACTGTGACTAGAATTACTATAACATTTTCTAACTAAATTCAGGAGGTCCTCTATCATAGCTACAGTGCATAGATTCTCTTGAGCAATGACTCTTCTAAGTTTGGTTTACAACCTTCCTTTTTTTTGTCTCCCTTAAAATATATTTTACTTTCAGAGTCTGAGAAGAAAAAAAAATCCAATTGTTTTTTTCCTGTTTGTTTGTTTCCACAATTAAATGCACAGTTGTGGTTCCAACAAAATGTAAGCTCTTTGAATACCGATCATCTATTAGAAAACTGGCTGAACTGACTTTGCCCCTTTTCCTAAGACATTCTCTTTGGTCTCAGGACTACAGCCACATCCACACCGATCCCCCCACCCCCTCCAAACTTCAGCAGTCGTGTTTACCTAGGGTCCTTGGCTCCCTTGCAAGACATTCTTGCGCCCACCACCCACGCTCTGCCATGGAGACCCACGGGTCTCCGGGGACTGTTTACACCTGAGTTTCTGCAGTACATTTCCCTCACACCAGACAACTGCATTGCGGGGAAAAGGCAGAGGGCTGGAGCATTACATGAGATCAAGGGAAGTGCTACAGACAACACCATGTGCTGCTAAAGGTTACCTGGAGAGGACTGTGTCAAACAGGCAGCAGGAGCCAAGGCATTCAAGGGGAACCAGCCAGTCCCCGGTTCTAACAGGAACTGGGCAGCTGTCCTCGCAGGGCAAGTCAGTAACTTCCCCTAGGTCTCCACTTCCTCATGGCCATGCAAATGGAGAGGGATGGACGAGATCAGTGGCTTTCACGTGTGTGCAGAGTCAAAAGCCCGAAACAGGGTTAGTGGGGATTTGAAGGTGGGAACGCCTTTTTAATCTCTATCAGATAAAATCAAAGGGTAACACTAAACGACAGGGTCCCCAGGGCTGCCACAATAGATCTCAGCAAATGTATTCTACTGGGTACTAGTCTGGATTTTCTAATGGCAATTCTTTTGCCTAAAAATAAGGATTTAATGATAGTAGCGATACTTTTAATTAGTTACAATATTTTTTATGCTTTCTATTCAGAAGCCAAGCAGGCTATAAAATAATTTTCCAAAAGCTTTTCCGGATCTTACTAAGAAAAACCTAACAAATATCTCCATCGACTTCTACATGCTGTTTAAAGTTTGTGTACTGAAAGAGCAGCCCACTTCGGTGGCCCATTTTGTCTCAACGGTCATCCTACTAGGACTGTACTTTTCAGCAAAAAATATACCTGGATTGTACTGAATGAATATGAGTCAAATAAACCCTATCCTGGTCTTCAGAGAATGATTATTCTCAGGTGTCAAATTCAGAGAAGCCCAAAGCAAAAATCAAGAAAAGCCTCAAGCAGCAAGGCAAAAAAACTTCATTATGGATCTAGTATTTTGTTACCCACCAGTCAAAGCAGCAAATATATTAAAAAACGATCACTCCTCATAAAAATCATCTCACCTCACCAGAGTGTATATCAGGATCCTTTTCCCGTGTCTCTGCTTCTCCTTGTTGAACTTTCTCATCACAACAGCCATAAAACAAGATCAGATGGAAAGAAGACAAAACCACCGTGACAGAAGTCTGGCTCAGAGGGCCAGGTCGCCTGAGCCTCCTGCTCCTATAGCCTGAGCCATGCAGGAAGCCCACTCCTCCCGCCCAGCGGCCCCTCGTCTGACCATCCACGACCAAAGATGTTCCAAAATACCTCAATATACACATGCATGAAGTACACACAGCTCGAGGTCAACAGATCTCCAAACTCACACAATGTTCCTAGTGCTGACACAGAGATAGGGAACCCTGAGAAAAACAAAATTCTGCGAGTACTTTATTACAGAAAACCAATATTCCAAGCAAGTTTCTATCTACACTGAATAGAGTGCACACTACAAAATCCAAGTGCTCTAAATGGGAGAGCAAAAGATAGAACAAGCTGTGAATGAGAAACCATAGAAGCAGCCATAGAGGAGAGCTTTTCAGAATATTTTGGACTTCGGAATGGTCTAGTAACACCTACTGAATTTTTACAATGGTAAAAGAACAACAAGCAAAAAGATAAAGTGAAATCTCAGCTCTCTAAATTATGCAAAGGTAAATAAAGAAAACCATTATTCTTAGGTCGAGTTCTAGCCATTCAGCTCATTATCTTTCCTATCTTTCCTAGCAACTAGTAGGCAAATTCAAAACCTGAGAAAATGTAGATTCTTAAAAAAAAAATCCCCAGAGTTAAACTGAGAAAAAAACCCAAATCAGTGGGACACAAATACTTGCTTGACAGGTATCCTGGGTATCTGACTGCCTCATTTGCATCTCTCTACAAAGAATGAGAGTGAGGTCGATTCCAGACTATGAAAGAGTAGCTGCAACTCTTTAACAATTCAGCTTTTCACCTCATTTCCAACTCCAAAATCCACAATTAGCACATTCACATTAAACCTTGCCTACCCAGAAGTAAGTGTTTCAAGTGGTCCCTAAGCCCAGAGTGAAGGTGGTTTTAGACAGGGCTGAAAACCACGACTAACGCTTCACCTTGTCTCACTATGAGCAGAGTCGTCAGCTGAATTCTAAGGACAAATAATTTTCATATCTAAAATATTTACAAATTATGTTTACCAGTTTTACTAACATCCAAATCAAACCGTTCCCTGATGTCTTGCATTCATTTTGTCACAACCCAGAAGCAGGATTAGGCAATACGATAGGGTTTCATTTCAGGGCTCCTTGGTCTCAGATTCTTCCTTCAGCGTGGCTAGCTCCTTTGCCAGGGGAGCCCCCGCTCTCTGCATTGGGTTACACACAGGCAGCTTGTAACAGAGGACTTTGCTAGAATTCTGCAGTGAGAATTTCATGAATTTCATGATATGTGAATTACGAGTGTATCAAAGCATGAGAGGGATTACAGACTTTGTAATATATAACACATACAAATCTAGTTATAACAATGAATATTTACAAAAAGTTTATAAAGGTAATTAGCAGCTAACATGTAATAAATACTCATCAAGTCTTAGACACGGAATCTTATTTAGTCTTTACAATAAGTCAGTGAGCTGGGAACTACAATTATTCCTGTTTTTAAGATGAGAGAGTAAAAGGATGGAAAACTTGAGTGATTAGACTCACAGGTAGCAGCAGAGTTGACAGGATTGAAAACAAGGTGTGTCTCTTTCCAATGCACATGCCCTTCGCCACTAAAGAGGATTGGGTAAGTAAAGCCAACACACCAGAACGCTTCCTTCACACACACACACACACACACACACACACACACACAGAACTGACCGTGCCCAGCAGATGGTAACGTGAGTGATGTAGGACTGTGAGAGGAGGAGGTTGCTCTGCAGGCAGGGGAGCTCGGTGGGGGTGGGGTGGGGTGGGGACAGAAGTGGGCCTGAGTAGAGTGGTGAGCCCACGTTGCACGCAGTAGGAGGCAAATGTGAATTGGCCGTGCTAGGTTTCAACTGTCAAGCCCCAAAATGTGGCCTACATTTGGCATGTGGACCAAGGGCAGTCACTGAAGACTACCCGGCGCGTTCCTAGTCTCCATGTCCGCCCACAGAAGGAGAGTAACACGTGGGCTCCAGGGTGGAGAACTGCCTGCTGGGACACTTGGCCTGCTACTCACTGGCTGTGTGACTGCTCTGAATACCACAGACTGTGTGACTCATGAGCAACAGAAACGTCTCCCTCACGGCTCTGGAGCCTGGGAAATCCAGCGCGGAAGTTCGGCACTCTGTGTCTGGTGTGGGCCTCCCTTCCAGTTCAGACAGCTGGCTTGCGGCAGCCTAGCGGTGGAAGGGAGGAGCTCAGGCCTCCTTCCCAAGGGCACTAATCCCACAGCTAAGCCTCCTCCCGAAGCAGCTCCACCTTCCTGGTTGCTTTACTGGAGAGAGCAGCCTGGTAATTTACATGAATCCTCTGTCAACAATGACTGAGAAGAGTGGGAGGAGGCGAAAGCTTGATCGGGCTGGGGGAGGTGGGGGGATCTCTAATTATTTGCTGCCAGGCTTTGGTTTCCTGACTACAATGCTAACCGAATTGAATCAATTACCTCTTATCAAATTGAGCAATTGTGACAAGAACAAGGAACAAAGAGAGCATTTGCTGCACAATGATATTCATCTGTTGTGACCTGATGAACAAAACATCCTTACTAGGGGCTACCGTGTGGAAATAAATAACCCTTCTTTCTAATTGTATTATAACAAGGTTTCCCACTGCTCATTTGTAGCTGAGCGTCAGGTGGAATACCCTGTGCAATAGCTTACAGGAGTGGTTTATCCTGAAGCTTAGAACTGACCAGAAAACACGGTGATCCACTCCATTGCAAAGACAGCACCTGAGTTTGAATTCGGACTGAAGGAGGAAAGAGAACAAAAGAAATCCATACTTAACCCACCCTGGGGTGAGCTTTTTTTTTTTTAAAGATTTATTTATTTTACTTGAAAGTCAGAGTTACACAGAGAAAGGAGAGGCAGTGAAAGAGAGAGAGAGATCTTCCATCTGCTGGTTCACTCTCCAACTGGCTGCAATGGCCGGAGCTGCCCCAAACCGAAGCCGGGAGCCAGGAGCTTCTTCTTGGTCTCCTACGTGGATGCAGGGGCCCAAGGACTTGGGCCATCTTCTACTGCTTTCCCAGGAACATTAGCAGGGAGCTGGATCAGAAGTGGAGCAGCCAGGATTCGAACCGGTACCCATATGGGATGCGGGCACTGCAGGTGATGCCTTTACCCGCTACGAGACAGCACAGGGCCCTGGGGTGAGCTTTAACTATATTAACTATCTTATCTCTATTAGATCTTACACAGACTATGTGGCCGCTTTTATTACCCTTATTTTATAGAAAAGGATACCTGTCATAAGAGTTTAAGTAAGTTAAGTTGCATCACTGGTAAATCACAGCTACAACTAAGGGGCCAATGTCGTGGCACAGAGGTAGTAACCTGTGACGTGGGCATCCTACACGAGCACTGGGTTGTATTCTGGCTGCTTCATTTCTGACCCAGCTCCCAGCAACTGCACCTGGGAAAGCAGCGGAAAGTGAATTGAGCGCTTGGGCCCCTGCCACGCATGTGGGAGACCCAACTGAAGTTCCAGGCTTCTGGCCCAGCCATTGTGGCCATTTGGGGAGTAAACCAGCAGGTGGAAGATTCTCTCTCCCTCCCTCCCTCCAGCTGGTGCAGCTGTTTGGGGAGTGAACGAGAGGATGGAGGATCTCTCCTCTCTGTAACTCTGCCATTCAAGTAAATAAATAAACATTTTTTTTAGAAACAGAAAGAGGTATGATTAAATCTGAAATGCCTGATTACAAGGCTCAGGGTTTTTCTCCTCATGAGTGCAAGAGAAAAGAAAGGAAATTCAACTTATTTATAGTCCATGTCCTGGAATAAAAGCTTTTACATTTCCAAAGCTGGACTCTATGTTTCTGTTCTTAGTACTTTGACCTTAATGTTAATCATTGTACACTGAAAACTGAATTGAAAGTTTACAGTCTATCTACTATGTAAATCATCTGCAAATGCAAGGAACTTCGAAAAGATCACGGAAAACGGGCTGGTGCTGTGGTGTGAGGAGTCAGACGAGTTAACAGGCAGCCAGGTGGCCCCCAGTGGAAATCGAGGGTGCAGAATGCTTGCTTTCCCCGAACGTCATCTTTAGCGAGATCAAAGTGCCGAATCCCACTGCACGTTTCTCCCCAAAATCTGCCTGTAGCAGAACCAAAGTGCCTGCCCATTCCTCAGGAGCTTCCAGTTTAGTCATGAGCATAGCAAGGGAGTGGCGTCCTAACTTACAAGAACCTCTCCCCTCGTTTGTTCTGTCATGAGCAGGCCAGACAGAGCCAGTACGATTGCAAACCAGGTTCTCTGATGGGTTCTGTCTGCCTTGTAACTGATCACTAGGTTTTTGTCCAAAATGGTGCCCCTTTGGGTTCTGCCTCTCTTGGAGGCCCCCTCCAAGGCACTTGCTTTTCTCTCTCTGCCTTGTCCGCGTGGAAATTCTTCTTCCATGTGAGACAAAGAACCGAAGTAATCTTTTCTCTGCCACCTGGTAGCCCATGACAGTGGCACGGTGGGATTAGCTGCCACTTGGACACCAACATCCCACTAAAGCACCAGTTGGAGTCCTGGCTACCGCACTTCTTTTCCAGCCACTGCTGATGCACCTGGGAGAGCAGAGGAGCATGGCCAAGTACTCGGGCCCTGCCACCCACGTGGGAGACCTGGAAGGAGCTCCAGGCTGCTGGGTTAGGCCCGTTGTTGCAGCCATCTGGGGACTGAACTAGCACATGGACGATCTCTGTTCCCCCCTCTCTCATTCTGTAACACTGCCTTTCAAATAAATAAATAAATCTTAAAAATCAAAAGGTCATGGAAGAATGGAATTAAAAAGTAAGGTTAGGCGCAGTGTGAATCCCCCTCTTGGGACACACACACCCCATATCAGAGTGCTGGGATTTGAGGACCAACTCCACTCCTGTTCAAGCTTCCCGCTGATGCACATCCTGGCAGAGAGCAGGTGATGATGCAACTAGCGGAGTTCCTGTCACCCACGTGGGAGTCCTGCACTCAGTCCTCTTCTGGGCATTTTGGGAATGTACCAGCAGATGATGACACTGAACCACTCCACAAATTTCCCTAAAGCAGACAAGATAGCACGAGGATCCAGCCTCTGGTCTATTTCCCTTAGGCCAAGGTGTCCTTGCCTGTCTTTCAGAAAGAATTCTCTGGATTGATGGAGGGTACAGCTGGCCCTACAAGACGCTAATCATTTGATTCAAGGAACCACTTGGTGGCCAGTCCTGGTTTGTTTAGGGAAGTTCCAGGTCCAGGGTGGAATGTAACTCCCCAGACCAAATGAGGCACCCGCCTGGCCATCACTACCACCGCCTGAAGAACACAACTTGGCTGACCACGCAAGGCAAGGCCATGAGCATCAGTCACCAATGAGGAACTTGGACGTGAGCTGAAGACATACCTCTCGGTCCCAGCTTCAAACCATAAGAACCGTCACCCCCAACACCTTGGGGGCCTGGAAATCAAGTGACAGCTGCCCAGCTCCTGGCTCTGTGCTTTGCAAATAAATGCAGTATTTACTTTCTTCCACCAGCGTTAGATTTCTGCACATGCGCTGAGCAAAGCCCAGCGATGGGGGGTCTCCAGCAGCTCCTCCAACTAGTTTAGGGGGATTGTTCTACAACAGCAGGAGATGCCTGTCTGCTCTCTCTGCCTTTCAAATAAATTTTGACTAGTATTTTGATACAAAGAATTTTTGAAATACACGCAGTTTTTTTATGACACGCATTTTCCGTAGACTTTTTGGAAACACGCCATGTAAAGAAAAAGAAGACTGACGGCAGCTCTCACTTTTCCCTCAAGTTACTGATGAGCTCTCTGCACCTAATAACAGTCTGCTACAACAGAAAACACCATCCGGACTGAGGCAGCATAATCCCAACAACCTGCTGGTGCTGGCTTGCATGTTCAAAATGCGCTTCCAGTTGGCTGCAAGAGTGTCAGTGAATGCTGACTGGCTAATAATAAAATCATCAAAAGCCCTTTATTTTACACACTGGCCATGGCAGCAGTAGTGGCAATGCTCAGAACATTCCAATTTCACTCATTTGAATGGCAGTTTATTTTCTGCTGAATTTATTTTCTACAGATAGAGTTGAGGGAAGGCTAAGGAGAAGGCAAAAAAGACAATTTCATGGTTGAGGTTTAAACTTCTAGAACAGCAAGATGCCGGCCTCTCTATCTTCTTCCCCTCCCAAACAGCTATGTCTCGTCAACGGTTCTTTTTGTCGTAAGCTATGTTGTGACACCCTGCACTTGTACAGCTGACCTCACTTACGCGAGGGCTGACAACATAAATGAAGTGAGAGGACCGTGTACCGTCACACAGTCTCTCAGATCTTAGTTCATAAACGAGCCCTGCATTAGCCAGCTGTGGATGAACTGTTTTATTATTTATAGTGACCACGGCTGCCAGTAACTCATACTGCTTAAATAAAAAACCAACACTTTATTTTGTGTTAGGGTAATATCTTTCTGAAGATTTTCCATTAAAAAAAACAACTATCTCTGACATGTGTGGAGGGTGCTTATCCATTACGCACAGTCACATCTTAGGAGTTCTTGCCTACGAGAGAAAACTCATTTGTGCAAAGCCTCGCTGCAAGACACCATTCTAAAGTGGCCGCTGTGCAAGGAGCTCCATTCTAAGAAAAAAGTTCTCTTTGAAAGCACACGGAGTTTCTCTCTTTAAAAAAATAAAAAGAATTGATTTATTTGAAAGGCAGAGGGAGAGGGAGACAGGGTGAGAGAGAAAGAGAAAAGAGGGGGAGAGCTTCCATCTGCCGGTTTATTCCCCAAATGGCTGCAAAGGCCAGGGCTGGGCCAGGCGGACGCTGGCAGCCAGGAGCTCCACCCGGGCCTCCCGTGTGGGTGGCAGGAACCCAAGCACTTGGGCCCCTTCTGCCGCTTCCCCAGGGTGCACCAGCTGGAGCTCACACAGGACACCTGACACGCAATGCTGCTGCTACAGCTGCTTCACCTGTTGCCCCAGGGTTTTTCTCCGCTCAGACTTCCTGAGCACCAGTCACAGAAGTGCACGTGCACTTTCTATTGTTCACAGTTTTGCATGAATGGTCTTTAATTTTTCAACACCACAACACACAAAGGGAGCAATGAGCTAAAGAGAAACAGAGTGAAGAAAACTGGTCTGAAACTTGGAAAGTAAGGAAGCACTGTATGCCATGGTAGGAAGAAGCCCAAGGCCAAGTGGGGCCTGATGAGGCGCTGCGTGTTGCAGCACCACTCGGCATCCCGCGCTCTGGCATACCCTCATTAAGAGTTCTCAGACACTTCTGGATCAAATAACCAAAGCTAAACCACTGTGGGTGATATCAACCTCTTCACCGTAATCTCTAAGCAAGTCCCTCTCCTAAAATCTCAATATATTTCTTCTTAACATTTCAGGTTGGCCACATAGTGTACAGTCCTGTACTCAACCCATTAACAATGGTTCTTTACTCAGCACATTGTCATTGCTGGATATTTTGTTAGAAAAAATGAAAATGATGAACACAGCAATGCTACTAGGAATGGAAGAGAGAAGATGCTCATGCGATATACTGTGCATTTTTGTTGTTGCTACAAAGAACTCACACATAAAGTAACCATAAAAATGTAGAAACTGAACTGAAAAATGATGAGACTGACAGGGAAACAACTTCCTCTTGGTTTTGATGGTCAACACACAAAAATATAAACACAGAATAGAAAGTCCTTCGAGCCTTTACTAGGTATAGGTTTGCTAGTCATTTAGGCGGTTGCTAAGCAACACTCTTCTGTAGGGCTAAAGTGCATGAAATTAGCAGGTTTTCAGGAAAAGATAAATTGAATGAAAAATTAGGGAAGAGCAGAGAGGGAGAAAGCATTAACTTGCTAATTAGGCTGAAAGAGAGGTTTAGAGACTTTAGCAATAGTGCTTAAGCGTTTTCTTTCCTACCAGTACCAAATGAGACTTAAACACACCAATATTTTAATTTCATTGAAATAGTAATCATTACACTCACCTGTGCATGCAGACGCCTAATTATTCTGAACAGCTCAAATCAGGTCGGATACTCCAATTACTGCTACTACCAGTGATCACCATGGATCTTTGCCATTTTTCTCAAATCCTCAGTTTCAGGGCATGTCACAATCTTAGTTTATGTTTTAAAACTTATATTTTTGGGGCTGGTATTGTGGTGTAGCGGGTAAAGCCACCACCTGCAGCACCGGCATCCCATATGGGTGCTGGTTCAAGTCCTGCCTGCTCCACTTCCGATCCCGCTCCCTGCTAACGGCTTGGGAAAGCAGCACAAGCTGGCTCAAGTGCTTGTGCCCCTGCACTTTGTGGGACACCCTGATGAAGCTCTTTGCTCCTGGCTTCAGATGGGCCTAGCTCCAGCCACTGCGGAGTGAGCCAGGGGATGAAAGATGTCTGTCTGTCTGTCTCTCTCTTTCAACTCTGCGTTTCAAATCAATCAATCTTTAAAAAAAGTTTGTTTTTGAAACATGAAATTGGTAAAGCTACAGCTTCATGATGCTGCCTTGCAACTACAGATGGCTAGACGTCTGTGATGAGGGCCCCAAGCGTACACAGGGGAAAGGACAGCTGCTTCAATAAACGGGGCTATGAAAACTGGACTCCCACACAGCAAAGAACAGAATTGGACCCCTGTTATATCACAATAAAAATTAAATGTAAGGCCAGAACTCACAAAACTCCTAGAAAAATACATGGAAGGAAAGTTTGTCATACTGGTTTTTTGGATTTGATATGACATCACAAGCACAGGCAATAAAGGCAAAAATGAACAAGTAGAACTACATCAAGCTTTTAAGCTTCTGCACAGCAAAGAAAATAACTGACAAAATGAAAAGGCAACACATGGAATGGGAGAAGGTATTTGCAAACCATATATAGAATGAGAAGCTAGTATAAAAATATATAAGAAATTCATATAACTCGATAGCAAAAACAAACAAATCCATCAAATAATCCAATTTAGAAATGTATGAAGGACCTAAATAGATAATTTCCAAAGACAATATACAAATGGCCAACAGATATATGAAAAGATACTCAAAATTATTAATCACTGTGGAAATGCAAATCAAAATCATACCTCATACCTATTAAGATAGCTATAATCAAAAGTTCAAGAGAGAGGCTGGTGCTGTGGCATAGTGGATAAAGCCATCGCCTACAGTGCCGGCATCCCATATGGGTGCCGGTTCAAGTCCCAGCTGTTCCACTTCCCGATGCACCCCTCCGCTAAGGCCTGGGAAAGCAGAAGATGGCTCAAGTCCTTGGGCCCCTGCATCCACATGGGAGACCAGGAAGGAGCTCCTGGCTCCTGGATTTGGATTGGCCCAGATCCAGGCATTGCGGCCATTTGGGGAGTGAACCAGCGGATGGAAGACCTCTCTCTCTCTCTCTCTCTCTCTCTTTCTCTTTCTCCTCTGTCTCTCTATAACTCTCTTTCAAATAAACAAATACATCTTTTAAAAAAGATCCAAGAGATAATAAGAGTTGGCAAGGATGTGGATAAAAGGAAACATTTGGACATGGTTGGTGGGAATGTCAATTGGCCTAGCCACTATGAAAACAATACGGTGGTTCCTCAAACAATTAAAATTTGAAATTCTACATGATCCAGCAATTCCACTTCTGGATATATACCCAAAGGAGATGAAATCAGCATCTTGAGGAAATACTGGGATTCCCATTTGCATCACAGCATTATTCAAAACAGCCAAGACACAGAAACAACCTAAGTGTGTGTGATGGATGAACAGATACAGAAAATGTGATCTATGGGCCAGAGCTATGGCGCAGTGGGTTAAGACGCTTCCTACAGCACCAGCATTCCACATGGCACCAGTCTGAGTCCTGCCTGTTCCACTTCTGATCCAGCTCCCTGCTAAAGCACTTGGGAAAGCAACAGAGGATGGCCCAAATGCTTGGGCCCCTGTCACCCACATGGGAGACCTGGCTCCTAGCTTCATCCTGGCCCAGCCCTGGCTGTTATGGCCGTCTGGGGAGTGAACCAGCAGATGGAAGAAATCTCTCTCTCTCCCCATGACTTCCAAAACAATATATAAATAAATCTTTAACAAATTTGGTTCTTCAATATCAGCACAGAATAACTTTTTACAGATCTCACTATACTAAGAGTTTTTTGAAGTGCTCATGGAAAATGCATATTATGAAAAAAAGTATTCATGGATTTCAAATTTTTTTGCACCAAAACAAACTTACTTTTTAATTCCATCTTTCCACAATCTATTTAAAGTATCCTCTTACCAACTCAATGAACAAAGAAGAACGTTGTTTAATCTACTGAGTCTAACAATGAAAACTCATTAAAAAGGAAATAGGCAAATAACTGAAGGGAAAATCACTGTAGAATTTCAACTACGGTGAGAAGAAGGGCAGGGAGTGGAACATCACTTTGAGAAATGGATGGAAAATTTCCCACCTTCTCTCTGTACCGCTCTTTCTCAGTGTTTAGTATTATGCTGCAAGTAGGATAAAAGGTATTACGGTGCAGTTGCCAATCTCTTTATTCATTATACCACTTCCCTCCCACATTATTTATTTATTTATTACTTGAAAGGCAGGGAGAGAGGGAGAGAGAGAGAGAGAAAGAGAGAGAGAGAGGGAGGGAGAGAGAGAGAGAGAGAGAGAGAAATTTTCTATCCCTGGTTCACTCTCCAAATGCCTACTTAACATCCGTGACTGGACTAGTTCAAAGCCAGAGCCAAGAACTCATCCAAGTCCCAGTGGGGTGGCAGGGACCCCAGTAGTTGAGCCATCATCTGCTGACTCCTGGAACGCACATGAGCAGGAGGCTGGAATCGGGAGTGGAGCAGGAATTTAAGCCCAGGAACTCTGGTATGGGATGTGGGTACCCCACGTAGCCTCTTGACCGCCATGACAGATGTCTGCCACTCAGCACTTTCTAAATGCCATTTTAAGCAAATCTTGATGTGAAAGCTACTGAGACTATCCTTATCAAATGTGCCCATGAAAAGAATCTATATTTGTGATGCCTAGTTTCATGGAGAAGAAAATACCTTGTGTTTGGGTTGTAATAATGCCTTGTGTTAGTTCTGCAACCAAAATATCATGTATGTTTAGATAGGCAGCTTACTTTGTTTTAGTTTAGTTTTTAAAAGATTTTATTTATTTATCTGAGAGGTAAAGTTACAGACAGAGAGAGGGAGAGACAGAGAGAAAAATCTTCCATCCAATGGTTCACTCTGTGAATGGCTACAATGGCTGGAGCTGAGCTGATCCAAAGCCAGGATCCAAAGCCAGAAGCCAAAAGCTTCTTCCAAGTCTCCCATGCAGGTGCAGGGCCCCAGGGATTTGGCCCATCTTACACTGCTTTCCTAGGCCTTAGCAGAGACTGGATCTGAAGAGGAGCAGCCAGGACTCAAAATGGCGCCCATAAGGGATGCCAGCCCCGCAGGCAGAGGCTTTACCAGATACACCACAGTGCCGGCCCCCCAGCTTATTTTATTTTAATTGGACTGAATGGCTGGTCAAGTCTACTGTAACAGTTTAGGACTGCATTTTGAAGCATCTTGCTATATAAGAACTATTATTTGTGAAAGAATTACTTGAGCTTTAAACCTGATCCAATGGTATAATTATACTGTCCCATAGAGTAGGATCTTTTGAGTACTCTCTATTTTTGTTTTCTGGAGTAACAACCATGTCTCAGACCAAACTCAAGAATCCATGGTAAAGGTCTAACTGTCCAGGTAAGGGTCAAATGCCAAGAGAGAAAGCAGTACCTATTGATAAGCATAACTGAGCTATGAAGTTTTTATGAACTTTCATTTTATTTTTATAACCTACCAGAGTATCAACAGGCTGCAGGAATAAGATGACATTTCTACACAGAATGGAAATGAATGTGTTAACTGAACATTGCCCACAAAATTCCAAATACCTTTAAATCTCAGTTCTTTTGAAAATGTCTTTGATTTGAGCCTTTCTTTTTAAAAAACGGCATGGCTTTTAATAGTCTCTCTGAAGAGTTTTTAGTCTTTGCTTAACAGGTGCAAAAAAGTGAGTGCTACAGACAGAAGTGAAATGCTTACTTCAGGATTCTAGAAAACCATAGGTGAAATTTAGATTCATGAGATGTAAGAGTTAAGGGCTGGCACAGTAGGTTAATCCTACTACTGTGGTACAGCAGGTTAATCCTCCGTCTGTGGCATCAGCATCCCATATGGGCACCGGTTCTAGTCCCAGCTGCCCCTCTTCCCATCCAGCTCTCTGCTGTGGCCTGGGAAAGCAGTAGAAGATGGCCCAAGAAAAATAGGCATGGGAAATAACTGGACAATTTCTGCTTCAGTGGCTTTCTCAGAATTCACCCAGATCTTGTATCCTAGGATTGAAAATTTAAACACATGGTGGAGGGGCTGGCGCTGTGGCTCACTTGGTTAATCCTCCGCCTGCGGTACCTGCATCACAGACGGGTGCTGGGTTCTAGTTCTGGTGCTCCTCTTCCAGTCCAGCTCTCTGCTGTGGCCCGGGAGGGCAGTGGGGGATGGCCCAAATGCTTGGGCGCCTGTACCCACATGGGAGACCCGGAGGAAGCTCCTGGCTCCTGGCTTTGGTTTGGCTCAGCTCTGGCTGTTGTGGCCATTTGGGGAGTGAACCAATGGAAGGAAGACCTTTCTCTCTGTCTCTCCCTCTCACTGTCTGTAAAACTCTACCTCTCAAATAAATAAATAAAATATTAACAACAAAAAAAGAGTTAAACAGCCCCTACCCCTCTACCCTACCCCCTGGGACCCTCGAAGTCAACCACTTATCTCAGAGGTTCCAAGACACAGAGAGGTTCAGTGGCAAAATCAAGATGGGCACCAGCACTTCCAACTCTCAAGCAAGGACCCTAAGGAAAGCCGAAAGCATGCTTTATCTCAGGATACAGTTATTCCTGGTTTTCCAAAGAGCACAAACTCTTAGTGCCACATAAGGTGTCACTGTCTTTTCTTATTTCATTAATTTGAAAGTCAGAGTGATGGGGGCTCGGGGAAGATCCTCCAGCCACTGATTCATTCCCCAAATGCACACAACAGACAGGCCTAGGCCAGGCCTCAGCCGGGAGCCACGAGTTCCCCCGGGTCTTCCACATGAATGGCAGAAACCCAAGCACTTCAGCCACTATCCACTGCCAGGCGCAGCAGCAGGAAGCAGGGTCAGGAGTGCAGAGTAGCCAGGACTTGAACCAAGTACTCCAACACAATCCTGGGGATGCAGGCATTCCAAGTGACAGCCTGGCCTGCTGCGCCACAAGGCCTTCCCTTTCAGTATCTTTTGGACTGAAGAAGCTGTGGGCCTGAGAGGGGCCCACGTGACTGTCCTGGTTCACATTCGCTCCAGATTCCAGAAGGAGGCCAGAAATAGGTGATCCGGGCTACCTGATTGTAGCAGTAGGCTTGAAGCTGAGCCCTCACACAGTGCCTCTGTCTCTGCTGTTGGACACCATCAGCAAATCAACCTCGCTAAATTCAGGGAGCAGCACAGATGGCGCCACAGAGCTCTCGATCCGAGACTCAGGAAGGCACTTATCTCCCCTACGGATAATATCTTGATGTTTGGTCTTGTCTGGAGGTGTTCTCCAGCAACCCCGGGCCCTGAGCAAGAAGTAACTTCCACCGGACTGACTGGAGCCCGCCTTGCGATCATCAGAAATCCCAAACGTACACACTGTCACTTGGATCAACCGAAGGAGGGCCGTGAGCACTGGGGACGACAGGGACACCTGTACACTAGCTGAACATCCACACCCCTTAACTCAGCTGCAGTCTGAACGAATCTGTACCCCTAACCCTTCAGAGAGCCCGGCAACTAGGCACAGCAGCTGGGCTCCTTGCTCCGCACTTTGCAAGAAATCCCCACTTCCTTCCACCGACTGATGTCAGCGATCGGCAGACTCGGGTTTTAGGGGTTCTGCAATAGACTCACGTAACGTGAAATCAAGCATCCCTTCCAGATATAATTTTGGGTAATTTATTCTCTTTATTGAGAATACCATAGAGAAAACATAAAAAGGTGCTGGGACAGAAAAAAGAAGAGGGACTATTTAAAAAAAAAAACATTAAAGAGAAAAATGAGGCATTTACATGAGTCTATTGCAGTCATAATTTTTAAAAGGCAAGAAGTTTTATTTCAAATTCACTGGTGGAATCTATAAATATATCACTCGTTTCCTGGTTGCTTAGGCCATTAAGGGTCTAATCTATTTCCTGAGCTGAAACCAGCTAATGGAAAAATATTTAGAACAGTAATCATCCAGTGAGATGAACATTTGGCATCTACTCACCCAAAACGTATTCCTGTTCAAAATTCTCTTCCATAATTTATATGGAAGAATCTCGCTTTTCACAATGAAAAGACTTTGCTTTAAAAAACCATGGCAAGGCTCCCTTCCCGGTAGTGTCTGATGAACAAGGCTAGTCCTCCGTGACATTCTTTAGTCTCAGCCCATGTGTAATAAGGGACCTGGAAGTGTATTATTTGTTTTTTTTTTTTAACTTATTTAATGAGCATAAATTTCCAAAGTACAGCTTATGGACCACAATAGCCTCCTCCCCCGGAAGTGTATTATTTGTTTTTCCTGCAAAGCAAGTGACCCATGCAATCAATGAAGAGGAGATACAAACAAAATATGAGGCCAATGTTATTACGACGAGAAAAATAAAATTTCTATATTGAAATGGAAACCTGTTAAAGGAGTTTACTGCACCACTGATTTGCAATACAAACACCAAATCACAGGAGGCCACAATCAGAGAAAGCAGACTGTGGTGGACTAACTGATGCTGGATTTGCCACGTGAAGCCCAGGAAATAACAGGCACCACTCCTCTCAAGTCTCATCCCCACAAGTTTCTTTCTCTTTTGTGTGCACATCACGCTGTTGGGTCCACTCAGACAACCAACACTGTGAGAAGCATTACCCAGAAGATAAACATGCCAGAGGAAGAACTAAAACTGGGAGAGGCAAGCAGGGCTTTGGGGTGACGGGTATCACTCATTCTCCTTCTGCCGTGGTCTGCCGGGTCTGGCCGTCAGGTCCTTCTGCCGTGGTCTGCCGGGTCTGGCCGTCAGGTCCTTCTGCCGTGGTCTGCCGGGTCTGGCCGTCAGGTCCTTCTGCCGTGGTCTGCCGGGTCTGGCCGTCAGGTCCTTCTGCCGTGGTCTGCCGGGTCTGGCCGTCAGGTCCTTCTGCCGTGGTCTGCCGGGTCTGGCCGTCAGAGGGGCTGCACATGGCAGCTCCTAAGGCACTTACTCCACACAGCTCACTCAGGATCATGCACAACTCTGAAATCTCGGCCCACCAGCACCTGTAAATGATGGCTTATACAGAAGCTAAAGCCCAGTGTAAGGCGTACTTTGACTAAATAAAAGATTATCAGACTTCAAGAAGAAAGTCTTGCTTTCTTTCAAACAGCATTCTGATCCTATTTTACAAGTTATTACCTTTTTATGATCGAGACACCAATCAATGATAAGCCATTTTATATTTTTTGGTACAATGCATTAATCTAATTCTTGCCACTCCAAACGCTTCAATCCACAATAGAATCGCAACACTTATAAACAGCTCATGAAAAAGAAAACAAAGGTAAACATTTAATTTCATGGTCAAAAGAAAAATAACAAAATTCTGCTAAATATGTTCAATATTTTCTTTATAGAAACTTGATTATCCAAATAGAATAGGTTCCTTTTCGATCTGCTAGTCACATTCCTACACAGCCATTAAAATTGGTTGTCTAAATTTTTTATTTATGGATTTCACATTTATCATGGATAAATGTTTTTATAATACACTACATGATGATATTATACACAAAGTAGAAGCACTCCCTGGAAAGAATTAACAGGTTTGTGATAACTAGGAAAGAAAAACTGGACCATGGACCTTACTAGCAAAAAGGAAAGACTTCAACACTCAGTCTCAGAGACTCACTCAGATAGCAATGACGCACCTGTGACAATGCTACAAAGCTGGGTGAGTGACACTGTCAGACAGTAGTGACATGCTTATGACAATACTACAAAGTTGGGTGAATGACACTGTCAGACAACAATGATGCACCTACAACAATGCTACAAAGCTGGGTCAGTGACACTGTCAGATAGCAATGATGCACCTGTGACAATGCTACAAAGCTACACTGTCAGACAGTAATGACATGCCTATGACAATACTACAAAGTTGGGTGAATGACACTGTCAGATAGCAATGACGCACCTGTGACAATGCTACAATGCTGGGTGAGTGACACTGTCAGAGAGCAATGACACACCTGTGACAATACTACAAAGTTGGGTGGGTGACACTGTCAGATAGCAATGACGCACCTGTGACAATGCTACAATGCTGGGTGAGTGACACTGTCAGAGAGCAATGACACACCTGTGACAATACTACAAAGCTGGGTGAGTGACACTGTCAGAGAGCAGTGACACACCTGTGACAATGCTACAAAGCTGGGTGAGTGACACTGTCAGAGAGCAGTGACACACCTGTGACAATGCTACAAAGCTGGTGAGTGACACTGTCAGACAGCAATGACACACCTGTGACAATGCTACAAAGCTGGGTGGGTGACAATGTCAGAGAGCAGTGATGCACCTGTGACAATGCTACAAAGCTGGTGAGTGACACTGTCAGATAGCAATGACGCACCTGTGACAATGCTACAAAGCTGGGTGAGTGACACTGTCAGAGAGCAGTGACACACCTGTGACAATGCTACAAAGCTGGGTGAGTGACACTGTCAGACAGCAATGACGCACCTGTGACAATGCTACAAAGCTGGCTGAGTGACACTGTCAGGAATGACACACCTGTGACATGCTACAAAGCTGGTTGAGTGACACTGTCAGAGAGCAGTAATGCACCTGTGACAATGCTACAAAGCTGGGAGATGACATTGACTTGCCATGCTGCTTTTTGCTGCTTTTCTACACAGAATTCAGACTGAGGGTAACTACAAAATAATTCCATACATTCTTAAATTCTACACTTTTCCAAGACCTGACAGGTTTTCCTTCTCTGTGGTTCTCAGAGTTAATATTTTCAGGTGAAAGCTTGCAGAAATACAATCAATTGATAAAAAGTAAATACATGTAGGCCAATGCTGTGGTGTGGAGGGTAAAGTTGTTGCCTTTGGTGCTGGCATCCCATGTGGGCGCCGGTTCCAGTCCCAGCAGCTCCACTTCCCATTCAGCTCTCTGCTGTGGCCTGGGAAAGCAGTACAAGATGGCCCAAGTCCTTGGGCCCTGCACCTGTGTGGAAGACCCAGGAGAAGCTCCTGGCTCCTGGCTTTGGATTGGAGTGGTTCCAGCTATTGAGGCCATTTAGGGAGTGACCCAGCAGATGGAAGACCTCCATCCCTCTCTCTCTCTCTCTCTCTCTCTCCCTCCCTCCCTCTCTCTCTCTCTCTCTCTCTCTCTCTCTCTGCCTCTGCCTCTCTGTAACTGCCTTTCAAATAAATGAAGTGTAAAAAAAAAAAGCAAATGTCTTCCACCACATTTAACCAAAATATATAATTAATTGAAAGATAAGTTCCAATGTACGATAACTTGAAATGCTGAACTATCTTTATTGACTTTTAGATAAGACTGCTACTGTAACAAAACTGGATTAGCTCAAAATTTTAGAAAGGCAGAGAGAGAGACAGAGAGACAGAGAGAAGTCCTCCATCTGTAGTTCACTTCCCAAATAGCTGCAATGGCCAGGGCTGGAACAGGACGAAGCCACGAGCCAGGAGCTTCACCCAGGTATCCCACATGGGTGCAGGGGCTCAGCTCAAGTACTTGGGTCTTTTTCCAATGCTTTAGCAGGGAGCTGGATCAGAAGTGGAGCAGCTGGTATTTGAACCGGTGCCCACAAGGGATGCTGACAGTGCTGGCATCCTTTTGTCTAATTTATTAACTTTCATCTTTATTCTTCCTTGTTTTAGGCTATTTTATTGTTAATGTTTTCAACTTCTAAAAAATTTTTCATAATACACATTTTCCATGAAATTATTTTAACTTTGTAAGTTAGATATTTGATTCGGTTATTCTTTTCTTTTTCTTCATCAAGAGAGGTGTTTTCTGAGCTCTATTTCAACTGCATCCCATTGGCTGCTACACACAGTGTTTTCATTATGCCTTTTTCCTTGCTTTTTGGTAACCTGTTTTGCTTCCTCTGTGATCTGGGAATAGTTCAAGAAGACAGGTTTCAATGTCCAGGTGAGGTGACTTTTTGGTTCCAACTATTCCTGAATTCTAGTTTTCCTGCCATGAGATCAGAGAATGCTGTATGCACTCCTCTTGCCTTTAGAAACTCACTGACATCTCCCTTCTGGTCTATTTTTGAGAATGTTTGTTTGACACTTAAGAAGGTCTACTCTTAACTTTCAAAAGTTGACAAATAGCAAATAATTCCCTTATTCATTATCTTTTATTTGGGTTTTGTGCTCTTTCTTGTCCCCTGGGATTTTTCTTTTTTGTCCACTTGGTCTCTTCTGAACTAAAGGAAGTGAATTAATGTTTCCTGTCAGTATTAAGCCACAAGTTTTCTCACATTTCATGTAGTTCCTTGCTTTGTGGATGATAACGCTGCACTGCTGCCTTGGATTATCTTTGTCTTAAAGCGTTTTCCTCTAAATTCAATTCCGCCTGATATTAAAAATAGTTTCTCTACTTTTTTTGTTCATGTTCTTTTTTTTTTTTTTTTTAAATCTTACGTGTTTGATTCTTAACTCAGCCCATTATTTGGACCATCTTCCACTGCTTTCCCAGGCCACAGCAGAGAGCTGGATCGGAAGAGGAGCAGCCGGGACTAGAACCGGCGCCCGTATGTGATGCCGGCGCTTCAGGCCACGGCTTTAACCCACTGCTGCTTTATGCCTATTCAGGGCCAAGGAGGCACTCCGACTGTCCAGCTACAAATCTCCTCCCAAATTCGGAACAGGGATTGTTGGAACTTCCCACCAGGGTCTTCTGCAAGCTTTGTCCTTCCTTCAGCTACAGCTATCATTGTCATGTAACACACAAATCTACTGAGATCTCTGAAGATAGGGTTAGTTTTTCTTCTTATTCTTACTTTTTTGGTTCTTCCAGTGCAATTGAATGATTTGTAAGGGAGAAGGAGGATAATGTGTTGATTTCTGCTTTGTCATTTTAAAATTAGAATCTAGAATTTTTTTGTCAGTTTTCCTCCATAATCTCATTCGTTGTCATGCACTCCAGCCAAAGGCTAGGCTGTTCCCAGTGCTCTGCAGATGTCCTTGGTAACAGTTGTTCTGTCTCTCAGTCCCCTAATGAGGAAGGCTTCCTTAAAATCCCTTTCATGGTTTCTGGGCTGTTTCACACTTTCCATCTTTATTTCTCCCAGAACTTTCTGGGAACTCTATTCTTGTTTTTGACTCGTGTGCCTCTCTGTAGTTCAGTATAGTCTGCCTGAAAAAATATTCTTAACAGTCCATTAAAAGATGAACTTTAAAACTTGAGCTAATAGAGGGGCCAGTGCTATGGTGCAGTGGGTTAAAGCCATGGCCTGAAGTGCCGGCATCACATGTGGGCGCCGGTTCTAGTCCCGGCTGCTCCTCTTGCGATCCAGCTCTCTGCTATGGCTTGGGAAAGCAGTAGAAGATGGCCCAAGTCCTTGGGCCCCCGCACCTGCATGGGAGACCCAGAAGAAGCTCTTTCTTGGCTCCTGGCTGGGGATCAGCACAGCTCCAGCCGTTGAGGCCATCTGGGGAGTGAACCAGTGGATGGAAGACCTCTCTCTCTGTCTCTACCTCTCTCTGTAACTCTTTCAAATAAATAAAATAATAAACTCTAAAAACAAGAAGCTTAAGCTAATATAAAGATTAAAGCTGAACTTTAAGCTAACGTCAAGACTGAAGTTTAAGCTAGAACAATAGCTAAGCTACCTTACGTGCTCAGTAACGTTTCACCTACTAAGTGCAACGTCCTTTCCTGGGCATTGATGGGGCACAGCAAGGCAAATGCTTCAGGAACTTGGAAGGGAAATGAAGAAACACTGTTCTCAAGCTTTTGGCTACGCCTGCATATTTCCATGTGAAAAGCTGTGTTGTAATCACCCATCTCCCTCTCTTATCACATAACTTCTCTTAAACTATGACATATTTACTGGGTGTGTGCATGTGTCCAAAGTCTCTATCTTTTTCATGAGCACAAAAACTGCTATTGTTCATCAGTCCTTGACTTACAGAGCTAAAATAATTAACGCTGAACTCCTACAGCAGCTGGGGAAATCAGGTTCCTTTGTCTACAAAGAAGACACTTTCACTCAAGATATCTTAAGTACCTGGTCTTGCGTGAGTGAGTGAGTGTGAGTGAGTGTGTGTGTGTGTGTGTGTTTGATGGGTAACAGTGGGTGCAATCATTGCGAGGTTTATCATAAAAATGGGAAAGGTATGGCACGCATGTGGACGGGGCCGCGGGGGCAGTGGAAAGCAGCTTAACCAGGCCGCGTGAGAAGTGCAACACAGATGGAGAAATTCAAGTTGCAACTTCAAACTGTCCAGGATCAGATAGATACACAACCACACGGTTACCTCCCTGTCTCTTCAGCAGCAATCATTTGTTGATCATCCTCTTCCCCTACGGAGGCAACTGAAATCTTAGTTATCTATCACCCTCTCCGCCAACACACGAACTTTAACAATTCTTGGCTTAGTTCTGCTTGCTCACGCATTCTACTGAAACATGTCATCTTCTTTTTTAGAAAAAATCTCATCTCTCATTAATTAACTAATTAATTTACTCATTCAAGAGATACATAGAGAGAAAGCGCGTGCTCACCTGTTGGTTCATTCCCCCCAAATGCCCACAATGGCTGGGACAGGGCTGGCTGAGCTGCGAGCTAGAATTTAATCCAGGTCTCCATGTGGTGGCAGGGATCCAAATATCTGAGCTGTCACTGCTGCCTCCCAGGCTGTGCAGCAGCAGGAGGCTGGAGTCAGAAGCTGAAAGCAGGCCCCACACTCAGGTACTCTGGTATGGAATGCGCGCCTCTTAATCTCCAGGTTCATGTTTGCACCCCATGTCATCTTTCTTTACCTTCTCCTCTGGTTAAAATCTTGCTTTCAAATAATTCTCTCTACCTCCAATTTAAAATCTCCTAAGACAGAACATCTGATCCATCAACCACAACACCATCACAGTTAGAGAAAGCACTTCCACCAGTTCATCCAACGGGTCAGCCTCCAAGCAGCCTGAACACTGCAGGTCAACTGTTCTCCTGGGATATGGTCAGCATGGAAAGGGCAAGCGGAATAGAAACGGCCACTTAAACGCATGTGCCTGGAGCTGACGTCCAGTGAGGAACTACAGGGAGGACCGCTCACCAGAGTGTGCATACACCTGACACGGTATTACGGTATCCTCAGCTCTGACGTCCAACACCGTGCATTTACCCCAAGGGCTCTGAGGTGACCGAGAAGCATCAGCTGCATGCAACAGATCTGCACACTGTATTGCCTTTTAGTGTTTCTCCTCTACTCAGATATAACCACTGTCAAAATAAACATTATATAGTATACCATCGAAGTCATGGAAATTTAGCCAGGCCTGCTAGAAAGTCTTGAAAAGAACTCTATCAGACAGCTCCTGCTGCTGGTTTTCCACGAGGTTCAAGTCATTCCTAGATCTGCTTCTGGAGTAGGAGTTTAGCCCGGCTATGGGAACACCAGGTAAGAGGCTTGCATCCCATGTCACAGCCCTTGGGCTTGATTCCAGCTCTGCCTCCAGTTTCCTGCTAATGTAGACCCCAGGAGACAGTGGTGATGATTGTTAGTAAGAGTTCCTGGAGGAGCCGGTGCTGCGGCTCACTAGGCTAATCCTCCGCCGTGGGGCACCAGCACACAGGGTTCTAGTCCCGGTCGGGGCTCCAGATTCTGTCCCGGTTGCCCCTCTTCCAGGCCAGCTCTCTGCTGTGGCCAGGGAGTGCAGTGGAGGATGGCCCAAGTGCTTGGGCCCTGCACCCCATGGGAGACCAGAGAAGCACCCGGCTCCTGCCATTGGATCAGCGGGGTGCACCAGCTACAGCGTGCGGCTGCGGCGGCCATTGGAGGGTGAACCAACGGCAAAGGAAGACCTTTCTCTCTGTCTCTCTCTCACTGTCCACTCTGCCTGTCAAAAAAAAAGAGCTCCTGGAGGGACCAGTGCTGTGGAGTACTGGGTTATGCCTCCACCTGCAGTGCCGAGTCCTGGCTGCCCCACTTCCAATTCAGCTCCCTTGGTGGCCTGGGAAGGCAGTGCAGGATGGCCCTAGTGCTTGGGCCCCTGCACCCACGTGGGAGACATGGAGGATGCTCCTGGCTCCTGGCTTCAGATTGGCCCAGCTCCAGCCACTGCGGCCATTTCAGGAGCGAACAGTGGATGGAAGACCTCTCTCTGTCTCTCACTCTCTCTCTGTAAATATGCCTCTCAAACAAATAAATAAATCTTAAAAAAAAAAAAAAAAAAAAAAAAGAGTCCCTGGCACCCATGTGGGAGACCTGGATTGAGTGTTTGGCACCCAGGTTGGGCCTGGCATATCCCTCTCTGCTGTGGGAATTTGGTAAATGAAGCAGCAGACAGGAGATTTCTCACAGGACTCTTTGCCTCTCAGCAATTTGTCTTCCATTTTGTTTTTCTTTAAGAAGAGATTGGCCCTTGCTCTAGTGGGTGACACCTTTTGGGATGCCCACCTCCCGTATCCAAGGTCTAGCTCTGGCTCCACTTCCAATTCCAGCTGCCTGCTAATGCACACGCTGGCAGACAACAGCTGACAGCCCAAGTAGTTCAAGCTCAACTACAAGATAGCTCAAGTAGTTCCATTCCTGCCACCCAAGTGGAAGTCTGGAAGCTGTGTCTGGCTCCTGGCTGTGGCCTGCTCCAGCCTGCTGTGGATAACTGGGGAATGTACCTGCAGATGGGAGCTCTCTGTTTCCCAAATAAAAATTATTTTTAAAATAAAAACTTCTCTCAGGGCTGGTGTTGTGATGTCTGGCTTTGGCCTGGCCTAGCCCCAGCCATTGCAGCCATCTGGGCAGTGAATCAGCGAATGGAAGATCTCTCGCTCTCTTTCTCTCTGAGTCTCCCTTTCTCACTGCTTTTCAAATCAAATAAATCTTTTTAAATAATAAATAAAGCCTCTCACCTTAAAAAAGAAAAAAAAATCTGTGTGTGTGTGTGTCTGTGTGTGTGTACAGAGACCACTCATTCACTAGGGTCAGATACAGTGGTGCCTGCAAGCAACCAGGACTTACTTATAATTTTATTTCTGTCACCTAAAACCACACAGAGAAAAACTGTTTTAGTTCAACTGAGAGCTGAATTTAGGTTTGCTCATTACAATCCCTATGGGAACAGGCTTTATTATTAACTTTATAGACTCGCAGAAGGAAAATCATCTCAGAAGCCAACGATGCCATCTTTCTAGATGCGTGCTATGCTGATTCGGAGAGTAAACTCCGATTGCTTTAGAATTTCAATCAGCACACAATCAGCGTAACCTTCGGCCTGGGCTAGGACCTGAACTGAGACAAAAAAGCCTTATTTGGTGCAACATCCGTTTGTCTCAACCTAGCCATATGCCACTGAAATTCAAGAGGAGGCAAATCCCCCAGGACCAGAACTGCTTCTTTAAAACTACTGAGGGGACATACATGCACCGTCCCTCTGTGTAAGATGTGTTTAATTACTGTAAGCGCATAAACCCTGCTGACCGAAAAAAACCCTGATGGTCTTTTTCACACTACCATTCAAGACACATTCATCAAACAAAAGGGATATAAATTTAGGTGAGATCCTTACATAATGAACATTACCATAATTAAAAATTCCATAAAATACATTTTTAATTTTAATGTATTTACTTGGGAGGGAGGGAGAGGGAGAAGGAGAGGGAGAGGCAGAGGGAGAGAGAACACACACACAAGAGTTCCCATCTGCTGGTTCTATCCCCAGATGCTTGAAATCCCAAATGCCTGGGGCTGGGCAGGGTGAAGGCTGTTAGCCAGGAACTCAGTTTAGGTCTCCCATGTGGGTGCATCTTAACCGCTAGACCAAGTGAGATTTTTTTTTTTAATTGCAACCATTTGGGGAGTGAACCAGTGGATGGAAGATCTCAATCTCTCTCTCTCTCTCTCTCCCCCTCCCTCCCTCCCTCCTTCCCTCTAACTCTTTCAATTAAATAAATAAATCTTTAAAAAAAAAAAAAGAAAGAAAAATAGGCTTGGGAAACAATTGGACAATTTCTGTTTCAGCGTCTTTCTCAGAATTCACCCGGATCTTTTATCCTAGGATTGTGAATTTAAACACAGGGTGGATTTATTGTAATGCAAGTCTACTACTTAACAAACGTGCCCCTCAATGAGATCTGCTATAAATTGGATTGCCCGTAAAATGGAAATCTTCATTATTACTACACAACTGGCTTAGTCAATTATCAGTTCAACTACACAAAATATTTTTCAAAACATTTATGTTTTTGAATATTTGAAAGGCAGAGTGACAGAGAGTGAGAGAGAGACAGAGGCAGAGAGACAGACCCGCCTTCTGTCCATTGGTTCCCTTTCCAAATGGCCACAACAGCCAGGGCCGGGCCAGGCCAAAGGCAGGAGTCTGGAACTCCATCTGGTCTCCCCGGGGTGCAGGGGTCCAAGTGCTCGGGCCATCACCTGCTGCCTCTCCGCACATTAGCAGGGATACGGATAAGAAGCGAAAGTAGCTGGGATCTCAAGCGAGTTAGCACACCAGCATCGCAAGCGCTGGTTTAACCCAATGTGCTACAATGCCAACCCCCATAAAAATATTTTAAAAGTTTTTAGTCTTGGGCAGGCGCCGCGGCTCACTAGGCTAATCCTCTGCCTGCGGCGCTGGCACACCATGTCCTAGTCCTGGTCGGGGCACCAGATTCTGTCCTGGTTGCTCCTCTTCCAGTCCAGCTCTCTGCTGTGGCCAGGGAGTGCAGTGGAGGATGGCCCAAGTGCTTGGGCCCTGCACCCGGATGGGAGACCAGGAGAAGTACCTGGCTCCTGGCTTCAGATCGGCGCAGCGTGCCGGCCATGGTGGCCATTTTGGGGGAGAACCAACGGAAAAAAGGAAGACCCTTCTCTCTGTCTCTCTGTGTCTAACTCTGTGTGTCAAAAAATAAATAAAAAATAAAAATAAAAAAGTTTTTAGTCTTACTGTATCAAATAATGAGACTTTCTCCATTTGCATTTCCTACTCATTAAACTTAATATTTATAAACGCGACATTTCCAAAACTGAACTGTTAATCCTCTCTATAGCTCCTCCTGACCCCTTGAGCTCAGGAGACCCCTGGATGACTAACTGGTTATTCAAGTCCAAAGCCTAGGAATAACGCTCTGTGTTGCTCTCTCTGAAGCTTCCCAGTCTCAAGCAGGTTCGATATGAGAATACTTCACAAAGTTCATGGAAAATGCAACTAAAAGATGAAAAGCTTATTTTGGTATAAAACATTTCAAATCCATGGCTTTTTTATAGTATGCACTTTTCATGAATTTTTGTTGGATCCCTCAAATGTTTTACTTTCAAAATGTATCCTGCGAGCAGTCACTTAGCCTAGAGTCTTAGATGCTGCCCACATCCCATATCAGAGTACACGGGTCCCACGCCCAGCTCCGGCTCCGGCCTCCAGCTTCCTGCCAGTGCACAGCAAGGGAGACAGCAGTGACGGCTCAAGCCAGCACCCAGCATGGGAGACAGCAGTGACGGCTCAAGCAGCTGGGTTCCTCCACTGACATGTAGACCTGCACTGAGTTCCTGGCTCCCAGCTTCCGCCCTGGCCACTGCAGGTCTTTGTCTCTCTCTTTTATTAAAAAAAAAAAAAAAAAAAAAGAGGTTTCGAATTTTTTTTTAATTAAATTTTTTTTTACTTAAAGATTCATTTATTTATTCCAAGGGAGGAAAGAAGGTGTGTGTGGTGGGGGGAATCTTCTATTCGCTGATTCACTCCTCAAATGGCCAGGACAAGTCCAAGTTGAAGACAGGAACCTGGAGTTCCTTCTGGGTGTCCCACATGGGTAGCAGAGGCCTAAGTACTTAGGACACTGTCAGCTGCTTTCCCAGGTGCATTAGCAGGGAGTTAGACCAGAGACAGAGCAACCAGGCTTGCTGGCACTGTAGGGGCAGCTTAGCTTGCTCAGCTTCAATGCCAGTCTCCCCCCAAATTTAAAAAAAAATCTTGAATTTATTTATGTCAATTTCCCCTAATCCAAGACAAATCTACCCCTCATCTGGATCACTCTACATTTGCCTCTGTACTTTTACGTTCACAGTGGCGTATACTACTTGCACATTCTCTCAACCTGCTCTTTCTCACAAAAGTCAGACAATTTTTAAAACCCTTCAAAAGCGTTGCATTGTGCTTAGGATAAAAATCCAAGATCCTACCCACAGCCTTTGAGGCCCTGCAAGAATCTGGGCCCAGGCTTCAACGCCAACCTTACTTTCTGGCCCTTTGTTCCTTCCTTAGTGACCTATGAATTCCTTGAAAAAGGCCACATTTCTGACGGGGGGGCTTTGCTATAGAGTATTTCCTGTGTTGAATGGCTTAATACCATGCCACCATGAAATATATTTTCATATAAAAATGTAATGGATATATAAGACTCCCAACCACTCAAGCACTAAGGGAAGATGGGCGATTATCCCGCTTGTATCCCTCTGGGAACAAGAGGGAGATGGAAGGAAGGGAGAGACTGGACTTCACCAGTTAGCAGAGATGTCGTTTAGGGGCCTGGCTTTGTCTTTGTTTCCTGCACGAATCTACTGACATACAAGGTCACTGCCAGGGACTGTGACACGTGCTCAGAGAATAAAACACTTCCATCTCAGGACTCGGGTTTTCTCAAATCGCCTGGCTAACTAACTCAGCTACACATTTTAAAACACTTTAAAAATTATTTTATGCAGAATTTAGACTGACTATCCAGGTCAGTATTTTGCCAAACATCAAAGTTCCTCTAAGCACACCTAAGCACTCCTCTTCATCTTGTAGGCCTCAGCTTCCCACGCTGCTGCCCCCAAAAGTTTTCTTTGGTTCTCATTGTCCACTTTCAATCAGCTTCACGCTGTTTTCTCTCTCGTGGTAACGTTCTCTTTCCCTATGTAACCTCTACCGCAACTTGCAATCAGACATTATTTTTGTCATCTGTCCCATCGGCTATGCTGCATGCTTCAGGACGACAGGCATTTTCTTCTGCTGTGATTATTCCTGAGTGGAATGCCAACCACAGTACTACCACGTGGCAGCTGCAGGGCAAACGCTAAGTGGTCATTAGGTTGAATGAATGAATGCAACTTAATATGATCACACTGCATTAGAAAATACTCCTGTAAATGCAGGCAATATTAAACAACTTTACATTCCGACTGCCTCCAGAAGCCCTACGGTACAGAGTAAGACTGATACAAATACTAACAGTGAGTCCAAGAGAGGCAGTACCCCATAGGCTCTGGACCACACTGCTTTGGATTCAAATTTAGTTCAGTCACTTATCAGCCAAGTAGCCTGCCAGGGACTTACATACTCTGCGTGTTTTCTCATCTATACAATCGGGCCAACGACAGCATTTATTGCAAAGTGTTATTGTGACGATGGAATGATAGTCATGCTGGACTTCCTAGGACATAACGGCTATGACACTTGTCACCATTACAAAGCCAATGGTAACCCCCGCGGTATCTTCAAACCAAAACAGCAAGTGGCACAGCATCATCGGGGGAAAACGGGCAGCCGTGGCAAGCTGTGGAGGGTAACTGGGCTGCAGGTGCACAAGCAAGAGGCGGGAACGTGGAGACACACTGAGGAGGGGGAGGGGCACCCAGGGCCAGCACGTGGGTGTGGTGCACAGCGGAGGAAGGCCACTGAGGGAGCTGTGATCTCCTCTTGCAAACACGCTCACAGCACTTAGTTCATCTGGTCCACCAGCAGCTCTCGGAGGGAAAGATGCCTCTGGGTCTGTTCTGAGGCTCAGTGCTATCTGGTGCGGCCGAGAGCCCGCCGAGGAGGCAAGATGGAGCTGTGTACCCTTGACAGCAACGAGAGTCACCGTGCACGAAAGGAAAGTTCACACGCAGCAGCTTTCCTGACGAATGCAGTGCTCACTGTCCTCATGGATCTCATCTTCCCAAAGACAGAACACGAGGTCTTCCCCACTTTTCATTTGCCTTCTTTTTTCAACGGCGTTTTCCTCCGAACATTGAAAACATATAATCTCCGCTTGTGCATCTTACACCACTCCACTCTCGGGTCTTTAATCCAGCTAAAATAAAGTCACTGAGCTCGGGTTATGTGACATTTCACTAAACATGAGCCTGATTATTTTATAAGGAGCCAAGGGTTAGCCTTTTATCCACACAGGAAGTGAGCGCTTTTTTGGTCGCTGAAGACCATCTACCCATGGCCCTTTGTGAAAAATCTACATTAAGGTGAGTTTAAATACGGCACCCATGGAAGAGTCTGAAGTTACACCTGTTGAGATAGAAATGATGAAATCTGGGCCCTGAGATGAACTGTAACAAGTACAGGTTAACTGGAGCCGATGACAGAGCCTACCTCCAGCAAAAAACTGAGCAGCTAGGTTGATACCACGGGGGAAGCTTTCGTTTGGTTTTACCATATTCTAAATCAATTAGTATCAGAGAAAGAATATCAGGTTGTCCTTTCTTTCAAGCCAACTGACAAAAACAAAAATAACCAATTGAGTTAAGAGATGGGCAAAGGTCTTCAACAGACAGTTCTCAAAAGAAGTACAAATGGACAACAAATATACGAAAAGATGCTCAATTTCACTAGCCATTGAAGGGTTAAAAAGTTAAAAGCCACTCCCCCATCCCCTCCCCTGGTGAACTTGCTCTGTATAGCCATTCTCTTTAAAGTTAGTTAGTGAATTACCCCAAGGTAGACTTAACCTTAGTTTCACCTAAGATAGAAGGAGTCACTGTTTAGAAATTAACAAACCTTCACTAAGAAATCTCTTTGCTCCTGGAACTCTGACCCCACCATATGTCCCTTATCGCCATTCGGCTGCACTCCTAGGTATCATCAAGGCAGTTCCCGTAACCTTGTTGTGTGGCCCTCCCTTTTGGCAATAGGAGGCTTTTTGATCCTCCCTGTATAGGGCATATGGTTCTCTGATGTCTAATCAAGCTCTTACTCGATATCCTGTACTCCCTGTATTCATAAATCAACTGATTGTAAAATCACTTAACTTGTATCAATTGTTTACTCTGTACCGACTGTTTGATCTATACAATGATTGATTTTCTTTGTCTAAACGTGTATAAAAACCCCGACCCTCTACTTCTCGGGGCTTCTCTGTTCAGGGAGCCCCAGTATGCTGGTTCAATGAACCCCTTGCCAAACTGCATGAGACAGTAAGTCTCTTGGAGCCATTCCTGGGGCGGTGGATGTTTCTCGACTCTAACACCATCAGGGAAATACAAATAAAACCACAGTAAGAGAGGCCAGCACTGTGGTATGGTGGGAAAAGCCACCACCTGCAATGCCAGCATCCCATATGGGTGTCGGTCCATGTCCCGGCTGCACCACTTCCAATCCGGCACCTTGCTAATGGCCTGGGAAAAGCAGCACAAGATAGCCCACGTGTTTGGGCCCCTACCACCCACGTGGGAGACCTGCAGGAAGCTCCTGGCTCCTGGCTTCAGCCTGGCCCAGTGCTGACTGTTACAGCCATCTGGGAAGTGAACCAGTGGATAGAAGATTTCCCTGTCTCTGTCTCTTCTTCTCTCTAACTCTTTCAAATAAATAAAGAAATCTTAAACACACACACACACACACACACACACACAGGAAGGTATCACTTCCGTCAGAATGGCTGTTATCCAAAAGACAGTAACACATGCTGGGGAGGATGTGGAGAAAGGGGAACACTTACACACTGCTGGTGGGAATGTAAATCAGTGCATCCCCTGTGGGAAACAGTATGGAGCTTTACAAAGCTAGAAACAGACTTGCCATATGATCCAGCGATCCCACTACTGGGCATATACCCACATGACATGAACGCACTGTATCAGAGATACCTCCGTGTTCATAGCAGCACTGCTCACAATAGCCACAACACAGACTAACTCAGATGTTCATCATCAGATGAATGGATAAAGAAGATGTGGTATATCTACACAACGGAATATTATTCAGCCATGAACAAGAATGAAATTCTCCCATTTGCAACAGAATGGATGCAACTGGAGGACATTATGCTGGTGAAACAAGCTAGACACAGAAGACAAATTCCACATGTTCTCCCTTATAAGTGGCAGCTAAAAAAAAATAAAAAATAAAAAGCAAAAACAAAATGCCTGTATCAGTACTGCTCCAAATATATTTTTATCAAACATTGCTTCAAAATTAATTAAAAAGGAAACAATGTGATTTCACCCTTATCCTCAGAAAAAAAATTGGGATACTTTTCTTGTTTTGAAGAAATTAATTAATTTAACAAACAGAATGGCATGAACTCATCCTTTTCCTCAGAAAAAATTTGGGACCCTTCTCTGAAATATCTTGTGATATTCAACCTCAAATTCCTATTGGAATCAGAACACGTGAATGTCAAGGTCAGCTGCAACTCTGTCTTAAGCAAGCAAGCAGCTGTCTGGGGCCGGTGCCATGGCATAGTAGGCTGAGCCTTGGCCTGTGGCACTGGCGTCCCCTGTGCGTGCTGATTCGCATCCCGGCTGCTTCTCTCCCAGTCCAGCACTCAGCTATGGCCTGGGAAAGCAGTGGAAGATGGTCCAACTGCTTAGGCCCCTGCACCCATGTGGGAGACCTGGGGGAAGCTCCTGGCTCCTGGCTTCAGATTGGATCAGCTTCAGCCATTGCGGCCATTTGGGGAGTAAACCAACAGATTAAAGACCTTTCTGTCTGTCTGTCTGTCTGTCTCTCTCTGTAACTCTGCCTCTCAAATAAATAAAATCTTAAAAAAAGAAAGTAGATGTTTGAGGAGGTTCAGCTTAGTTTCTAAATCTCATTGCCACGTTCTCATGCACTACTGACTTAGCGTCATTTTGACAAATGTATTCTTTCCTTCCCCAACTGACTCTGCTGTCTAAACTGTTCTTTTAGAGTGAGCGTTGCTCAACAGATTGTCCACCACACAACTGGAAGATACAAAACCCTGTGAGAATAAAATAAAGTTACATAAATACTTAATTTGGATTTTTCCTCGAATCCTCTATAAATTCACATAACCGCAAGGGTGAAGACTTTAAAATTTTTGATCCTCCTCTGAACTCTGGAAACCCAAGTTTCTGAGGCATGAAAAATTCAGTATCATAGGTAATGTTCCCTGTGATCAGAGGATCTCCACTCTAGTCTTATCAGCAATTCTGCTGTCAGGGAACCTAAGTGGATACCAGGTTCACTCTTTGAAACATTTAGTGAAGGTTTTATTTTATTTTTTAATTTAACAGTAATAGCACAGTGAAGAAAACATTCAAATTGCACAAAAGGATATGAGTACATGGATGAGTGTTGTGGCACAGCAGGTTCAGCCACCACTTGGCATGTCTATAGCCCACTTCAGTGCATCAGTTCAAGTCCCGGCTACTCCTCTTCTGATCTGGCTCTCTGCCAATGCCCCTTGGAGGCAGCAGGTGAGGGCTCACTTGAGTTCCTGCACCCATGTGGGAGCCCAGGATAGAGTTCCTGGCTCCTGCCTTCAGCCTGGCCAAGCCCCAGCTACTGCAGTCATTTGGGGAGTGAGACAGAAAATGGAAGATTTCTCTCTCTATCTCTCTCTCTCTTTCTCTGCTTTTCAAATAAATATTTTAAAAAAAAAAGTATTCAAAAATAAAAGCAAAATTGTATTAAATGACAGGGAAATTTCCCTTGCACATCAGACTTTCAGACTACTCCTCAGAAGCTAAGTTGGTGATTTTTGACGCACTGAAACATGAACTTGCTATACACATACGTGGTGGATCACTGTAGGAAATGCCTTTCGATCAAGCCTGCTGCATTCATTTCCTTTGTATGCTGTGTTCTCACGCTGACTCACAGCCCTGTGATTTGCTCTGGACAATGGGACACTGACAATGTGATGAATATTTGCACACTGGGTCTTGCCGGCTGAAAACCTGAAACTCTCATGCTGTGAAGAAGCTGACCATGAAAAAGCGAATGGAGAGAGAGGCCCTGCTCTGCGCCATCCCATCGCTGCACCTGCCACATGAGGGAGTCAAGGAGATACTAGCAGAACAACTAACGGTGATATCCCAAGTAGTTGGGTTCTTGACACTCACCTGGGAGATCTGAGTTGAATTCCCCACCCCACCCCCAGCTTTAGCCTGTTGTAGGCATTTGCAGAGTGACCAGACATGAGAGATTTTTATTATCTGTCTCTCTGTCTTTCAAATAAAATAAATAAGTAAATATAGGGGCCGGTGTTGTAAGCACAGTAGATTAAGCTACCACCTGCAACACTGGTATAACATATGGGCGCCAGCTGGGGTCCTGGCTGCTCCACTTCTGATCCAGCTCCCTGCTAATGGCCTGGGAAGAGCTGCAGTAGATGTCCCAAGTGCTTGGGCCCCTGCATCCACATGGGAGATCTGAATGAAGCTCCTGGCTCCTGGTTTTGGCCTGGCCCAGCCCCAATTATTGTGGCTAGCTGGGGAGTGAACCGCAGACAGAAGATCCCCTCCGCCCCGCTTCCTCTCTGTAACTTCCAAACAAACAAACACCTTTCTTTGAAGGGAGAGAGGGAGAAAGAAAACAAGCTCATTTGTTTCTCAAATGGCTGTAACTTCTGAGGCTGGATTAGGCCGAAGCCAGGGTCCCAGAACTCGACCCGGGTCTCCCATGGAGGAGGCAGGGACTTGCAGCCTTGAGCCATCATTCGCTGCTTCTCAGGCACATCAGTAGAGCGCCTGACTGGAAGTGGAGCAGCCAGGACTTGAAGCAGCACTCACAGGGTTGGAAGCAGAGTAGATAAAGCACAATCCCACGAAGCAGCCTAACCCACTGCACAAGGTCAGCCCCTAGACACCACTCTAAGAGCAGAAGTCAAACCGATTTCACTCCTC
The DNA here is from genome assembly GCF_964237555.1 of Oryctolagus cuniculus. NCBI lineage: Eukaryota > Metazoa > Chordata > Mammalia > Lagomorpha > Leporidae > Oryctolagus > Oryctolagus cuniculus. The sequence continues at coordinate 3,177,397 of NC_091438.1, read as the reverse complement.
ATTAGGAAACAATCCAGAACACCGTTCAGTCTGACAAAGAAGGATTTTCCCGCTTACTTCTGGAAGTATTTGGAGGCAGAATTTAAAGCCCAATATTTATTGTTTATGGGTGGGATTTGTTAACTGAATACATGCAAAGAGTAGATGGACTTATTGTTGACTCTGTGCACCACGATGGGTGGACGCCATCTAGAGAGGAACTGGGTGGAATCACTCCCCTGGGAAACTGACCGCGAGAGAACCCGGCTCAAAATGACTACCGAAGGGCCAGCGCTGCGGCGGGGCAGGCTGAGCCGGCTCTGGTTCCTGCCTGCTCCCCTTCCGATCCAGCTCTCTGCTCACAGCCTGGAAAAGCAGTGGAAGATGGCCCAGGTGCTTGGATCCCTGCCTCCACGTGGCAGACCGGGAAGAAGTCTTGGCTCCTGGCTTTGGATCAGCTCAGCTCCAGCCATTGCAGCCATCTGGGGCATGAACCAACAGATGGAAGACCTCTTCTGTCTCTCTGTCTCTCTCTCTGTAACTCTGTCTCTCGAGTAAATAAATATTTTTAAAAAATGACTACAGAAGCAATGCTAACATTTTTTTTACACAAAGTATCTCACTGTGCTAAGTTCCTCACCCATATTTACTATTCAGTCCTCACAGCAAGTCTGTGTCCTGGATGGCATTATCTCCTTTTTACAGAAGAGTTGAAGGAAGTCAAGACAGTGTAAGTAACTCGCCGGAGGCCACACAGCTATTACGGGCAGCAGCCAAACGCTGAGTCCCAACACGACTTCAGAAAGCCACGTTCTTAAGCCCTGGCCATGGTGCTCTGGTGGAGGGACTGCCAGGTCAGATAGCCGGCAGCAAAGGTCCACAGAGGGGCTGACACGGACCTGGGTCTTCAGGGATGCATACGGTTTGCTTGGGCACAGAGCCGCAACAAGGGGGTGATAAATAGTTCAGCCAGTGCTTCCCACGGGAGGATGTGCGTAGTTTAATTCATCCTTACCATACTCCGTGTCAGCCTTGTCTCATGACAAGGAGGCCCACGCTCAAAGAGACGAGGTGCCGCTCTCAGAAGAGCCGGTCAGTAGGGGCTAGAGCCAGAATTCAAGCGCAGATGTGTCTGCCTCCAGAGCCCTTGCCGTCGCCCTTGCCAGGCCACACGGAGGGAGGCACTCCCGGCAGAAGAGCCAGGACGCGACAAGCACACAGCACCTTGGTGTGAAATACGGGAAGCGTGCCATGCTGAGCGGGGTGGGGTGACCCTGCAGGTGCAGGGAGCCCCAGCTTCTCTCAGCCGGGGCGTGAGAGGGTAAGGTTGCTTTGTGAGAGCAGGAGCTTAAAGAGGACAGACAGTGGGGCTGGGGTTGTGGCACAGCAGGTTACACTGCCACAGGTTAAGCCACTGCTCGCGATGCTACCCACAGGGGCGACCAGGATGGAGTTCCTGGCTCCTGGTTTTGGCCTGGTCCAGATCTGGCTGTTGCAGTCATTTGAGGAGTGAACCAGCAGATGGAAGATCTCTCTGTCTCTGTCTCTGTCTCTCTGTCTCTGTCTCTTCCTCTGCCTTTCAAATAAAGACAGAAATCTGAAATGGGGGGAAAGGGGCAGAAAACGGAACCAGAGAGAGCATCTATGATGTAGCTACAGCAGTTCAGACAAGCAACAACAGGGGCCCGAAGCCATGAATTCGGGAGGCTCAAAGAAGATCCCATTAAGTCAGACTTCAACATAACCTTCTCCACCCCTTCTCCTTCCCGGGGACAATGTCAGCCTCTGCTTCCTAAACAAGCGCCACCCTACAATGTGGTGAGACACTTTAGGGTAAAAGGGTTGGTGTAAACAATCCTAGACAACGAGTCCCTGTGTCTTACGCAGTGTTCCAATGATGTCGTTCGAAATCCCCAGACTTTATTACTACAGTATAGACTTGTTTCACCGCTAGACACTGCTAAGACACGACTCACTCGCACAAACTCGCTCTTTCAGGACAGGAGGGGAAGGCAGAAGGCAGGAGGTTGCAGTGTGTCTAAGATTCGCCGGAAGCCGGGAGTAGGACCACCGAGAAGTTAACGCGGCAGGCACACGCAGAACAGGGCACACGAGGTAAATCAGAACTTTTCACAGACTACCATGCGCGCCGAGGGAAATTCCTTGCCAGCAGAGTGGGCTGAGGGAAGTGGAGGATGGAGCTGTGAAAAACACAAAATCTTGTGGATAATCTGAGAGTTCAGGAGAAAAAGGGAAGGCGCGGGTATGCTGACAAAAATAGGAGACGGCCGTGTGGTACCAGATGCTGGAGGTTCAGTCAGAGCTGCCAGGCGAGAGTCGTGTGCAGCAGAGAACGTCTTCAGGGACACTGAGGAGAAATCTGCATGCGCTTGACTATGAGGAGAACACCGCGATGGGCTGAATGGTGCCCTCGCCCCCACCCAGAGTCACATGCTGAAATCCTGCACCCTAGAAACCCGGACGTGACCGTATTGGAGATGGGGTCATCAGAGAAGCAACTAAGTTAAGATGGGGTGGTCAGGTTGGACTCAAGCCAACACGGCTGGTACTCCTATGGAAAGCAACTGGGACACAGACAGCGCAGTCAGAGGAGCAGCTGTGTGGGGTCACGGTGAGATGACTGACGATAAGCCAAGGTCAGAGGGCATCAGAAGAAGCCAACCCTGCAACACCTTGACCTTGGCCCCCTCCCCTCCAGAAACATGAGAACATTACTTTCTGTTGGTTAAGCCTCCCAGACTGGGGTATTCTGCTGTGGCAGCCCTGGCAAAAACTACAGACAGAACTGGGAGCAGACGCGAGAAGAAGAATCTCACAGCATCTACTCTGCAGAAACCAACTTAGTGAGAAACACCAGTCCAACACAGGGAATGCTGCAGGGCTGCAGGGCGCGCAGCCACCGAGGCTAACCAGTGTCTTCCAAGAGGGTGAAGCCCAGCGGGAGCGCGTGCCAAACGTGGCAGCTGCGCCAAAGCAGTGCCGTAGCATCCCCCCGGGACGCGCCCCTCACCACCTCTTCCAGTGTTCCCTCACGTGGCAACAATCTTAAAGAAACAAACAAGGCCGGCACCGCGGCTCACTAGGCTAATCCTCCACCTAGCGGCGCCGGCACACCGGGTTCTAGTCCCGGTCGGGGCGCCAGATTCTGTCCCGGTTGCCCCTCTTCCAGGCCAGCTCTCTGCTGTGGCCAGGGAGTGCAGTGGAGGATGGCCCAGGTGCTTGGGCCCTGCACCCCATGGGAGACCAGGAAAAGCACCTGGCTCCTGGCTCCTGCCATCGGATCAGCGCGGTGCACCGCCTGCAGCGCGCCAGCCGTGGCGGCCATTGGAGGGTGAACCAACGGCAAAGGAAGACCTTTCTCTCTGTCTCTCTCTCTCACTGTCCACTCTGCCTGTCAAAAAAAAAAAAAAAAAAAAAGAAACAAACAACAACAACAAAAACAAGCACTGGAAAGAACTTCTCAGAAAGATTCGGGTAGGACGCATTTCAGGCAAAGAAAAGAGAAAAGGCAAGGCTAGGCATTGTAGATGAGAAAGGAATCTCCCTCCTTCCATGGGTGGCAGCAATGGGAAGTGCCCAGG